>NW_018735207.1:0-35589 GCF_002204515.2 Aedes aegypti
CAAATAAAAAACGGACTTTTCCCGGAACACGGTCCATTAATTGGCGCACAGTGTTTTCATCCATATTTTTGGCAAGTTCATTTCATTTAGTATAGGGATCATTCACGAACGTGGCTGTGCGAATCTCAGTTTACCAATTTTAACCAAGATTCAACTAACATATTTATTTATTTATTGTCGTCAATCATGTTTGTAGACCGTTACAGAGAGTTTCTTATGCGCTAGTTACACTACTACATTCAATTACCTAATTTTCCTTCTGTGCGGAAGTATTGTTTTAGCTTCGCTTTGGACCAAGTTAAGTCGATTGAATTGTAATGTTTATTATAAGTACATAGGGTCGATGTACCGATAGCCGCATAGCTAAGAACAAAAATTCGTATAAAATCGAAAAATAACGCTAGCGTCATTATTTTTACATCATCTGAAAGCGTTTGATCTTTGTTTTGTGGGAAAAATATGAAAACTACGAAAACTCAAATGCTTGTATTTATTATCACGTGTGCCACTATAGAAATACATGTGCCTATAGTAGCACTATTTCTAATTTCTGTTCCTTTAGTAGCACTAGCATCACGGCGTTGGAAAAATACTTATCAAAACCGTATTTTCACAAAACTTTCACATTTTTCCTGCAATGTGTGGATAAAAAGCTTTCGTTTGATGTAAAAAAAGTTCTTATTTCATCAATTATTTCGTATAATAAAAAATAGTTTCTTTCAGTAGTGCTACTTTAGGAACAATAGGTTAACTATAGGCGCAAAGGATCTCAAATTTTAAGCTAAACTAATTATTTCGATCATTTTTTGAACAAAATCAAGCTGTGTATCAATGGTAATTAGATAAATAGCTCCTGAGCTTCATTTAAAAAAATGTTTTGAAAAGCTTTATAGCAAAACGGCCGTAAAATGTCACTAGTGGGACTATAGGTGACTGTCCACTAAGGGAACACCGACCCTAGTCATCATTTGGTTCATTGGCCCGAACTTTGCATAATTAGTACGGTGATAGTTGATTGCAAATAGTTCTCGATGGCGTAAACGTCTAGATGGTACATAAAAGTTTAATTTTGATAATAATTCTGGTGAATCAACTTTATAGGATACAATATCGTTTATAAATGAAATCATTGCATATTCACGACGCTCTCTTAGTGTTTTAATATCAATCAACATACATCTAGCTTTGTAAGATGGTAATGGAAATTCTGTCCTACCTAATTTGCGAAGAGCATATAATAAACATTGTTTTTGCACCGACTCTATCCTTTCATCATGTACTGTTGAAAAAGGTGACCAAATTATGCTGCAATATTCAAGTAACGATCTAACATAGGCAATAAACAATGTTTTTATTGTGTACGGATAGAATAATAGTAATAGAATGTAATAGAATCAGAGACTTAGGCATAAATTTAGACTCAAAACATACTTTCATTGATCACTATAACACTATGATAAATAAAGCGAATAATATGTTAGGCTTCATTAAACGTTTCGCTTATAACTTCAATGAGTTATAAGCGAAACGTTTAATTGAAGCCCTAACATATTATTTAGCTTCATTTATCATAGTGTTATAGTGATCAATGAAAGTAAGTTTGAGTCTAAAATTATTCCTAAGTCTCTGATTCTATTACATATTTCAACATTTTGATTGCCTTAAAGTTATTGTTACATTAAGATGTCTCTTTTCTGTTAAAAAATATCAGGTTACATTTTTTACATTCAGTTGTAGTAGCTTTTCTGACACCACGTGTGGAGATTTGTACTTCGTGTTTAAAAGTAGTATGTCCTGTGCAGTTTTATTTCAAATAAAGTTTCATATCGTCAGCACAGATTAATACTTTATTTGTCAAGAATAACGACAAATCGTTCAACAAATAGTATAAACAAAAGCGGACCTAAATGAGAGGCCCGTGGAACCCCTGAAGTGGCATGTATGGGAGTTGATTATTTCCTTGAATTTCACTATTTAGCTCGCGAGTGGTTAAATATGATTCAATCCATTTCAGCAATTTGGCTTCAATACCAATGTTTTTGCAGTTTAAATATAAGCTTGGGTTTATCAACAGGGTGCAAATGCTTTAACTAAAATCTGTGGTACAGAAGCCTTCTAACATTGATTTCCATTTTCCCATGGCACTTCAACAAATAGTTTTCACAATTCGAGCAAATTAGTGGTCCCGACTAAGAGTACATACACAAAATTTATTAATCCAAGCCCCATAGTTTATTATGTTATAGAAGTTTTTTTCGAAACATAAGGTTGTTACAAATTTGATGCAGGATTGTTGGTTGAAAATAACTAAAATTATAACAAAAAGTGTATGAACAGTAACATAAACATAACAAAATGGTTTAAATTCTATCAAAAAAATATCAAACAAGTTATAATGTTCGATACAAAAGTATCAAAAATTATAATACTGTTTGAATATACGATAATATGTATATTATTGAAATGCATAACTATCATTATTTTGTTATAAGTGTGTAAAAATGAACAAAAAAATATCTTAAAAGGGAAATAAAACACATTATGTTATATTTTTGTTTTATTATGTTCTATGAATAACGGAGCCTAACAAAATTATATCATAATGATATATGCATATCATATTCTGATAAAATTTTATTATATTTTTGTTACAAGCCTCTAGTCGGGTGTCGATTGCCCTTTAAAAAAGCCGTGCTGCGCTGTAGTTATTCTGTTTTTGATTAGGATGAATACTTTTTCATTTAAGATGGCTTCAAAGAGCTTTTGGCATGCACGAAATAAGGGCAATGCCACGATAGTTAATACATCAGATTTTTTGCCAGAATTTGAAAATGGGAACAAAGTATGGAGCTTTTCCACATCTTTGGGAAAGACTCCAGACTCCAGTGACATATTAAAGAGCCAAAAATAAGGGAGTAGTTAATTCAAATTGCTAAAGTCTTCATGGAAGATTGGTGGAACTCCATCCGGTCCATTTCCTTTTGGTTGCATCCAAGTTTTTCAAACCATTCAATATTTCATGCACATGTTATATGACTGATACCAACATCGTTAGGAAATTCAGGATGGAAATCGAAATATTCATAATGCACGATCAGCTTCAGAGTTATGTTGTGTATTCTTCTTGAAAAAAATTGAAAATAAGTTGCATATATCTTGTGAGGTTATGGCCAACCTTTTCATTAAAATACATTGTTAGAAGGAAAGTTATTGGATTTTAGTTTAGATTTAATTATTGTTGAAGAAATTCTTTGGATAGTTTTTGATTTCTTGCTCAGTTTTGGAGTTGTAGCTTTCATATGCCAATCGCATTGCTGAGTTTGAGCTGTACGCTCATGTTCAAATATACTTGTAAATCCTCTTGACTTTTGTGCTTTTTGTAAATTTTATGTAGTTTCTGGTTAACGATTCTTCAAATTTATTATTTTTTTATTGAACCAACAGGATGTTTTGATAATCCATTACAACTTCTTTTAATGATTGGCGACTTCTTCCAATATTATTTTGAACAAACAGTTGTAGAAAACTTCTGTGAATTATTTATATCATCTTTGCTTCTCAAAATCGATTACCAGTTAATGTTATTTAATTTATTTCTAATGTTGTCATAGTTAGCTGAATTAAAGTCGAATACTTCCTCAAATTCATTGTCAATATAGAAATCTGTATTAGAAATAAACTGAGAAAGTTTCTATTGCCGTGTGAAACACTTCATTTCTTCAAAGTGGAGTCAATGCCTTATTAACAACAAAAAGTCATCAGAGACGTTTGTCAGCAAGAGATCAAGATAGCAGTTTTATTGATTTTGTACATGATTGGTTTGATTAAGACCTAGTTTGTAAATTTTGTCAAATATAAACTGTAGCAATTCACTGTCTCCAATGACTGGAGTAATTTATAATCATGTCCCCATATCTGGTATAAAATCAATTGTTGCGTTGATTAAAATCACCCCGTAAATATGAATCTTAACTTCAGGGGGTAAAACTAGACATAATATTTTCGCTACACTAAAAAAAAATATCGTATGTTCTTTGCACAGCATTGTTAGGATGAAAATATACGGAGACAAAAAAAAAAGTAATCTCGCCAGACAATTGCACTTTCGTCCACACGTGCTCAAATTCTTTAAATTTAGTGGTAACGATAATTTCAGAGTACAATTTTGCTGAAAACTGCGATTAAAAACTCCGCCAACCCGACTTTTTTTTCAGACTATTGATAATTACGATCAGCTCTATAAACATTGTAATTATTAATTCAAATATGACGTCCTTCATTTAGGTCTACAAAAGTGTAACATTACGTGTAGAAGGTAGGTAGGTGTCTAGAAATCCCGAAAAACGAAGAACGTCATATTTGAATGGTCTCAAATAGTCAATCGATATTTTGGCAATACTTCCTTTCGCTCTGAGCTTTCTGCTTCATAATAGCCCAAAATCTCTAAATTGGGATAATTTGGGGTCAATTATCACCCATCTGGGGGCCCAGATAGCCGTAGCGGTAAACGCGCAGCTATCAGCAAGACCAAGCTGAGGGTCGTGGGTTCGAATCCCACCGGTCGAGGAACTTTCCGGGTTGGAAATTTTCTCGACTTCCCAGGGCATAAAATATTCTTCGTACCTGCCACACGATATACACATGCAAAAATGGTCATTGGCATAGTAAGCTCTCAGTTAATAACTGTGGAAGTGCTCATAAGAACACTAAGCTGAGAAGCAAGCTTTGTCCCACTGGGGACGTAACGCCAGAAAGGAGAAGTATCACCCATCATGAAAAAAATCTTTAATTTCGTCAACAATTGATCGAACAGATTCATGGTACGGAATCTGGCCACTGATATTTTATTGCCTATTTGGTTGTCTGTAGACATGGTATGATCGAAGGCTTCATTATCCGAAGTCGAATCCATTGCACGGTACTGCACGGCAGCACCGAACTTTTTGACCGAATCGCGGTCTGAAATATTTGGATTTGAATCAATGGCTCTGACTTCCCACAGCTGACGGTGCACAGTAGCTACCAGACGCTTCCTTAGTGGCATGCAATCCCATCGAAATACTTTCTTCGTACTTATTCAGAGCCACACAGTATTACCACACTTCTGCAATTTCTATTCCTGTTCTAGAAGGGTTTTTCAATTTTTATGCGCAATTGTTTCCCTTCTCTCTTCTTCCATGTCGAATTTCTCAGAAATGCGGTCGAACTAAGCTGCGAAAAAATCATGTGTTGTTATTATTGTTATATTGCTTCTTAATTGGACCACTAGAGTCGTTGTTAAGAAACAAACATGTTTGTTTATGCGCCACACCTTACTAGATACTACACTCTAACAAAAAATCATTTAAAATTTACGTGCTTTTAGATGCACATAAAAGAAGCGAACCTTTTGACAATAAAATTAAGTCTGTTCTTAAAATTACATGACCCTGAAAAACCAAAAAAAAATTACACGCCAGGACGTAAAAGTCGTTATAACTGACTTTTACATCCTGGCGTGTAATTTCTTTCTCCTCCTGTCATTCTTTGAGAACTGAGATGTTATGCGCGCATTCGGATACTCCAAAACTCTTACCTTCATGATGCTTTTGAAAACAAAACTAAATCCGACGGGCATCAACAAAGAGGAACCAGTGATCACTATTCTAGGCGCCCACCGCGCCAGTTCCAAACGAAATAACAATTTCAAACGTTGCTCCTTCAAAAACATCCGCATAACATACAATGCGAAAAGGTTTACACAAAATACAACAATCAGGGATAAATACAACTACTCTAAATCGATCACTTCACAATAAACCGAATAATGCACTAGCTAGCTGATCACACACTTCACAATCAAGCACGATTTATTTCCACTCAATTTGCAATTATTTTCTCGTATAAACACAGAGGAAAAAAATCGCGACGCACAACACCGGTCATGTTGAAAGCAAACTCAATGATGCCGACACCAAGTCTGACGTCAAAGTCAAATTCATGTAAATTTGCGTCTTCTAAAATGACAATTTCAGTCTAATGTTCATATATTACGACACATCACGTGTGAAATCAGGAAAATTGACACAAACGTTTTTAAATTCTGTAAAAATGCATTCTGGATTGAAATCTTAGTCTAATATTATTTGAAATCATATTTCGTTGCATGTTTTTCAATTATAAGTCAAAAGAAACATATTATTGAGTTATGAATGGGACTGCGTCACAATATATTTAAGTGCATGTTCAGTTAGGTCACATGTAAAATTCATTTTTTTTAAGAGTGTACGTAGAATTCAGCGAGCTCGTGGTTCGACCTAAGCCGCCACAAACTGTTCTCCTGCACGCCGACTAAGAACATCCTTAGCACCCGGGGCTCTAAAACCCCAAAAGCTTGCAAATCCTCCTCAAGCATAGTCCATGTTTCATTTCAGTAGAGGATTACTGGTCTTATGAGCGTTTTTGTACATTGTGCATTTGGTGCCGAGCGAATCTCCTTCTTCTGGAGCCCATAGTTGGCACGATTTTCTTAGATGATGCGCCTTCGTATTTCTCGGTCAACGCTGCTAACAGTCGTCAGCCAGAATCCTAGGTAGACTAGCTCTCGAAAGTATCCTCGTCTATTGTGACTGTTGAGGCTTAGCCACCGACCCGCAACATCGAAGGGGGTTAAGGCCTCGGAAGGAACAATCCGTGAGTAGATAGAGATTTACAACGCCATCTCCGTTTCTGGGATCCTAGTCTATAGTCTTGCTTTCCTCAAAACTTTCGGTTTTCAATTTGACCACATTTAAACACTTTCTTTGCGTTGAAACACTTTTTATTCACATCACAAACTACATTTATTAACTTTAAGTACAATTCCACAATACTACATTTGTTTTAATAGTTAGGTCTAATATCTACATATACTTACACAAATTTTCTTTTGATAAATCCTTGGTGACCGTTCACCGCCTTGCTTGAAGCAGCACTAAACTCTAGTCTCTTACCGATCGACTCGTCGTGATCGTGTAATGATGACTAATTATTATGGCAGAGGTGTATTCTAGGGTGGGTAAAGGCTCCATGTCGCTCCTAAACAGTGACATTGCTTAATAGATGGGCTCAGTTGTGCTCTCTTCCACTTACCAGAATGTAGGGCGCAGAACCACTTGGGCACTTCCAAGACCATTTTGGCATGAGGGTTTTTCTCGGCCGAATTGCATGAAACTTATAAGCAATTAGAAGCGCTTCATAACAACGCATAATGTGGTCAAATATTTCAATAAACCCCACTGCCGAAGTGAATCAAAAGTGCCAAGAATAGGATATGGCTCCCTTCTTTGGTTTTGACGCATTCCGGACTGGTTGTGAATGCGAATTTTTGCTGGCGGGTGAACAAATCTGTCATCGTTTCTAATTTTCTCCTAATAATATCCATGTCGTCCACGAAGCAGACAAACTAACCGGATCTCATGAAAATCGTACTTCTACTGTTAGGCATGGCTCTCCTTATGATACCTTCAAACCCAATAATGAACAGCAGGCCTGAAAGTCTTCCCGCAGTTTTGCACACTGTCCATATTTACTCTTATCAATATTGCAAGCTTCCCGAGAGTGTGGTTCTCGTTCATACCCAAGTAGCACGCGAAACATCTTCCAAAGAGATACTTTTCAAAAATGGTTTCAATCGCGTATCAATAAAAGCATCTGTAACTTATCTGGTTCAAGTTCGGTTGAATATCAATATCGAGGCTCATAAAGTTTCATTGCCGTTCCAATGGACATCCATTTCACTCCTTGTTTGACATTCAACATTCTTAAAACGACAAGATTTGCTGCAAATGTCTCTTGCAAATAGCAATGAAGTCAAATTCATCAAGATGTTTTCAGCAACTTTTCGAACAAACTCTTGAAACTTCTCCCAAAATGCCGGTTTTAATGTTATGTTTCGAATTGCTTTTAATAAAAGCATCCGCAACTTGCATTCAATTTTAAACTACGTGTATGACAGCTATAAGTTTGTTTGTTTCAATCTAGTTGCAATATGGTTAAGTTGCACCTTACGTATCATCTAACAACGAAAACATGGTCTAGCAACAGTTTGTTTGTTTAAAAGGTGTTTCTCATGTGTTGCGCGGAAGTTTTTGTGAAAAGTTCAGATTATTTCAGGCGTGGCCTAATTTCGCCGGTAATGAACTTGTATTCCGAAAGGCGCAACTTAAGCAACAAGCTTTGATTAATGGGCCATGTGGTCGCTTTTATAGTGCATTGGCGAAGCAATTGTTCGAAGAGCTGGTGGAGTAGTGAGTAGAGGAGAAGATTGGTGATCTTGAGGTCAGAAGTTCGATTCTCGTTCATATTTTTGTTTTATTTTTTTCCTTTAAGTATTTTGCAACAAATAAGCAATTTCGATATAACTTAAATATGTTGCAAACAGACCCCGCCTCTTGCGCTTTTTTGCGTTGCTTTCAGTGCAATTGTAAGTCATATTTTCAACAATTGACAGCTCTGGTTAGTTACAAGAGATAATTTTATTCTTGGGTTGAAACGAACTGTGCTGCTTGGGTAGTCGTGCATAGCTCTACATAGCATGCCGCGTTGATGTCAATAAACTGGTGCATATGGACCTGATACACACGACATTTCTTGAGGTTTTGTCACCTGGAAAATATATCGTTCCATGTTTACCGCATATTGTGCTGCAACATTGCAGCAAGCGCTGCATTCTTTTTCTCCAAAACCTCATGGAAATCCTTATCGAATCAACCGTTTCTTGAACTTCGTTCCGACAATGCTTTCAGCAGTGCTGTTTATGGTTGCGGCGCAGTTTCATCATCACCAGATAGTGTTCTGTGTCAATGTTAACGTCACGAACGATAGGTTCTGCTGTCGGAGAAGTGGCGTCCATCGATCAACACGCGGTCGATTTGCGATTCTGTAATTAATGAATGGGGATTGGGATTAGCTTACCATTCTTCAATGTGCACAAATCGCCGGCAACGTCCTTACGGTCTTGGAAGAATAGAAAAAATATTAGTTACGCTAGAGACCGAGTATATCTCTGAATCTCCACAGTTGTCATAGAAAGGATATTTAGTGAGATAAGGTATAGATCTGGGAGTCACCAATGTTTGGTAATGCGATCCATGATATTATCAAGCCTAACCGGATTCGCGAAATAATTCGGTAATCGCATTGTACGACGAACAAGTGTTCATCACTCGCCCACGCACGGTCTACGCTCTACGCCAAAAATAGGTCAACGACACCTGCCAAGGTCATCCTAAAGGTAATACCAGGGGTCCTGCGGGCATTTTCAGAAGAAAATTTCATAATTTATTCAATAGGGGTGTTTTACTTATGGGTGCGAACGGGTCCTGGTCAAGGAACTATTATCTGAATGTTCCAGAGTTTATCACTTCTACCACTGTCTTGAACTGAACTCAAGTTCTCTGGTTTTGCTGCAATTAAACTCCTTAGACGTCTATCTTGCTGACTTAATAATGATCGAGAGCAATGGTGGATGTCGTTTTCAGAACCTTTGACCTAGAGTTTAGGCAGTATCACAATTCGCCCCATCATGGCTCATTCCTCATCACCCCAAATGGCCACCCATTCAGCTCGTCCGGTGGTGCCTGGTGGTGAGTAGCGGACTTTTCCGATAGGGCTGCATGCTGTCCAAGGGGCAGTGAGCGATGATTTTTCACGAATATCCAGACACTTTCTTGTTTATTTAAACAAAATAACACACAAAACACACACACACCTAACACACGACATTGGTTACAATTTGCTGGCAATACACAACACGGAATGACTGAAAGAGTGTAAATTTACTCACCAAGCTGAATGCATTCGATTTCAGCTCAATAAAAGGAAAAAAGGACCTTGTGATTATTGAGCTGAAATCGAATTCAGGTTAACTTCTGCGTCCATGACACATCTCGTGGCGTAGAGGTAACGCGCCCTAACTAGAGATCAGGTAGTCGTGAGTTCGATCCAAAGAAATTCCTGGGTAGTATGTTAAGCTATCGCTTTAGAAATCCTCCTTTCTTCAAAGAATTTCTGGGTGAATTCGTTATTAGATAACATGATAACAGATCCGTGAAATAAACCTTTCGAGTTGCATAGTAGGTTTCAGCAAGCTCCTCTTTAGATAAGTCAGACTATTGATAAAGCATTCCAATTATTTTTGGTAAGATCTTCAGTAGATATTTAGACTTTGACGAACTCTAAAAATTCTTTAAAAACAAGTAGGCTCAATTATTTTTTAAATATAAATGTTGAAGACATGTTTTGAAAAGCTTAAACACGAGATTTATTTCCGTGGCGAATTTTTTTTTCCATCGGGCATGGGTGGCGTGGCAGTTTCCAAATACAGTAGGATTCCGTTTTTGGCATGCTCCATTTTAGGCACCCCCCAATTTTGGCAACAAAAAGAATCTGTTTATGGTATCATTTTTGAATACCATTAATATTTGTAAGTTTTTGTAAATATTATTGTGTCTGTTGCTACAGTTATTTGAATAACAGATCAAGCAACACACATTCCAGAGCTCTATCTTCGTCATATTTCCCTAAATCCCACCAACTACCAAGGGCTATCGTACGCGCCTATTTACTTGGGGATGGTCATTGGTCACACAATGGCACACTATAGACTACTCTCTTTTCTCAGGAATTCGCATTGGGTGACCAGCTTACTTGATCTGCCAGAAGGTGATACTCATAAAAATCACTTTTCTTCAGATTTGGACTAGCTCGTTTGAACAATGCAGAAGCACTGACACATGAGCGTTAGCATAGTTATGGTTCCTTCCTTCTGGCGTTACGTCCCAACTGGGACAAAGCCTGCTTCCCAGATTAGTGTTCTTATGAGCACTTCCACAGTTATTAACTGAGAGCTTTCTTTGCCGATTGACCATTTTTGCATGTGTATATCGTGTGGCAGGTACGAAGATACTCTATGCCCTGGGAATCGAGAAAACTTCCTTAACGAAAAGATCCTCGACCAGCGGGATTCGAACCCACGACCCTCAGCATGGTCATGCTGGGATAGCTGCGCGTTTACCGCTACGGCTATCTGGGCCGTATGGTTATGGTATACTTCGTAAATTGGACACTAGTAAAGGAGAAAAAGAAAGTCTATGACTCTAACAGAGCTTTAATCATTAATTTAGATTCACCTTCACAACTCACAGTTCTTATTATTATGGGATCAAATACATTGCGTATGTTAAACACACCGCAGTAATAGAATCAAACAAAGCAAAAAGTTATGTGTTTTAAGTTCTGATGAATTTCATAAAATAAATTGCGTTATTCAAGTGATTTTCAGAAGTGTAAGCATATAATCCATAAAAGTGTGCATATATTATATGTTATACCGTTTTGATTCATATTACGGACAGCTTCAAATTCCGGACACTCTACTTTGTATGGAAACATTTCACGCGAAATGTTTCAACTTTTGCTATTCAAAAGTTCTCAATTTCGAGGCTCGTTTTAGTAAACTTTTTCCATAAATATCTTTGAAAATTTATAATGCCCAACTACCTTAGATGTCTCTTTGGTGGTTTAAACGATTTCGATTGATGATTGACTGTTCCATTAATGATTATAATGAGCTGTCCGGAATTCGATTCAAAGTGTCCGGAATATGAGGCAAAAGTGAGGAAGCGTCCAGAATAAGAATCATGAAAAGGCCACACATTTAGATTTATTTAAAATTATTGAAGTTGCGGAAGCGTATTCTTCACCCACCGTTCGAAAGTAAAGGGCTTCCAACGCTCGATAGCGTTAAGGAATCATACAGAATGATTTATTTTGTATGCTCTATGCTGGGTTATATTCCCTGAGTCCTTAAGTGTCCGTAATATGAATCAAAACGGTATCATTTTTTGGAATTGTAATGCGCTATTTAACACCGCTCCCGTGATAAATGCAAACACAGTCCAAACTACACTTTATTCCCAATAATATCATTCAATCTTCTAAGCGTGCATTACACGCGATTGAAAGTGTTTTAATAATAAGTTTTACAAAATTAACAGTTAATTAGAGTTACGTTCCCTATATGCTCGAAAAACTTTCAACCCAGGATACGGGTCCCAATAAATAATCAAAATGTTCCTTACGAGCTGCGTCTGAAGAATCTTTAGTGGATTCTTGGGTTCAGGGGGCTTCTCAGAACTTTCGAGGGATTCTTGAGAATGTCTGGAGATACCTATCGGACACTGGGGAGTTCTTGTAGGGTTTTGAGAATGTATAAATGGTTATTGGGATACTGAGCGAAACATGATTGTTGATATTAAATCTACGGATTTCTAGGGCTTCTGGTGAATTCCTAGCTGGATACTGAGGATTTTTAGAGGTATTTTGAGTATTTATGGCGAATTTTCGAGTGGTTTATAAAGGTTTCCAATGAAATTTGGGGAGAACTAATGGTAACTTGGGAAAAAATAAACTTTTGAAAACTTTCTTCGGAGACTTGAGAATTTTTACTTATATTGTAGCGGAACTTTACGATATTTTGGCTTATGTAAATTCCTATCAGAATCCTAAGCGAGATCTTGAGAATTCTAGGTGAGACCATATAAATTTCTAGCAAGATGATTCAGAGTCTAGCGGTGTTTCTGTAGTTTTCTTACGAGCATCTGAAGATTCCAATCGGGTTCTTGAGGTTTCATAGCAGTATCATTGTATATTTCCCTTCATTCTATAAGGTAGGTTTATAACAATATCAAGCTCAACTTCTAGTTTATTATGTTTTCCCTTTGACTGCAGGCAATTCATTATGTTATGCTTTACTTTGTCAGAAAAATGAATTAATGAAGCCATTCTACCCTACCGAAATTACGTCAAACATTACGCGAGTGCATTAAAATTAAGCTGATTTTAAAAGTCATGCAGTTCAGTAAAACCCAGAACATTTTATTTTATAAACACGTCTTTGTAAAAATACAGCAATTGTTTTTTTTTCGTATTCTTAAACAGTTTTAAGTAAATGTTCAGTTGTGGAATAAAGGTCGCGATTATTGATTATTGAAGACATTTCAGCGATAAACAATATGAAGAACGTATTTCACAATTAACATTACGTGGCTATATATTTATAGCAGAGTACAATACTACGGAAATCGGCTTCCAAGTACACCGTTCCGTAGTCTGGATATCACATAATTCATAAGGGTGCTATCCATCTAGTATTCATTGCTTTCTTCTCCATGCTCCCTTTTACTTCGAGCAAAATAGACCGATATGCCGTGAAACGAATTCAAAAATAATTTCATAAGGATGAAGTAGCAATATTCTGATTGTGTTTTTAAAGCAATATTTGATAGATGAAATTAAAAAAACATGGGTTGTGGTTTTGGCACAATTTCGTTTTTAACAACTGAAAATTTTTAACTTTGTTGCCAAAAACGGAATCCCTCTGTACTTCAAATGATTTTTAGAAATAATGATCTTTCACAGAAGTTTGATTTCAAGTTGAACTTCAAGAATTATCCAATTCAAGGATTCTATCCCATTACCCCGAATGCCATTTTCCCGATGCCATCACCCCGAATGTACCATTACCCCGAATTTACCATTACCCCGAATTCCATCATCCCGAATGCTATTCCCCCGAATTAAAAAATTATCTTGGACATGATGATATTGATGACATTTCTTCATCATATTAGAATTCGGGGTAATGTCATTCAGGGTGATGGTCGTTCGGGTTAATGGCATTCGGGATAATAGGATTCGGGGTAATGGGGTAGAATCGATAAGAAAGTTAACTAAAGAAACATCAATTTAGCAGAATCAACAAACTTTTAGAAAAAAACGTTCTCAAACATTTGTATACCCTGTCAGAATACTGAATTGCATCTTTCCCCAATCTTTTCAACTGTTTTTTTTTCTTTCCTGCTGCTTATCTGGCTACGCCCATGGTGCTGAAGTATTTTTCTGCAAAAAACGCATGCATCTGGTAGGTATCGTTTAGTAGCGAAAACGGTAGCAATTTTGTACATCGCTCTTCACTTCCCGGCGACTAAGCGACTGCCGATGGACTCCGTCTCCATTTCGAGCGAGCTCAATGAAGAACGCCTTGGTTCGGAAATGGAATCTGAATGAAATTGCTCAATGAGGGAAAATGGTAACCGATGCGAATGCTGTGAGCGCAAAATAGGCAATTACCACAATGAGGCAACCAGGTATGAGATGAGGATGAGCGCCGCGGAATGGCGCGAAGGCATGTAAATTAAAGTGTCTGGCTGGGTGATGGAGTCAGTTCGCGTCTCAGCAACTAGTTCATTTAAGATGAGCAATGAATGGCCACGACGCCTTTTAGTATTATTGCCTACCCATTAATGCACTACATTTGTCAAAGAGCGAAGTGTAAAGCGCCAGACGCCTTCGAGGAAATTAGGCGTTAAATGTGATGGGTCTTCGACTAGTTTGATCGATACGTATATTGAACAGTTCAGGTAATATGATGGAATTGAAATATGGAATCAAGGGCAATATGAACTTCTGAAGTAAAATTAAACTCTTTACTATTTTAGGATGGTTTATGAAGTAAAAAATCTGTCATATAAAGCCAAAACTCAGGATATACAACTTACCATTTTTCAAGTTTGAAAGCTTCACCTCACGTGTCTTCCAGACAATTTTTATGATAAAATATTATGATTTAAAGAATGAATTTTCATTTAGAGATGATAATTTGTACTAACGAGTTTTTAATAAACGAAGCGACCAGGCACTAAAACATTCATAGACTAAAAGAATACTGATTTGTTCATTCAAAAAAAAAAAAAAAAATAAAAAAAATCTGATATTGTTAAAGAATTCCTAAATTCTACACGGAAAAAAATCCGATCTTGTATCCAGTGGAACATCAAGACGTGAACTCGTCAACAAGCAAAACTACACCGTGAACTAGATCATGTTTATACGTTCATGGTGTATTTTTGGACAGTTCACGTTTACCAGAACTCTTTTTGGAGCGTGTATACAGACCAAATTTTATGAATTTTTATAAAATGTCGCACTCAGCCAGTTTCGAGTCAACCATCCCACAACATCATAATAAAGGAAAACACACGTCAATATGAGCCCCCGTTTTTCACTGATAACAACGAAACAACAAGTGAGCTCTGTGTCCAGCCAAAGCAACCCCCGTTCTGCCGGTGATTTCCTGCTAAACAAGTACTGTGCAGGTCTTTGATTTACGGCTTTTAATTGCAATCGACCGGCGCTCAAAGCCATCACCGCCTCAGCAGCAGCTCAGTAGTAGCCCAACTTGATGTGATTAGTTTTGTTCAGCGCGCACTCTGGCCAGATTCTTATTTTTCCAAGTCCAAGCTCTGTACCTAGGCTTTCCATTAATCGGTTCCACCCCCGAACACACCTCTTGCACCGACAACCGATCATACGTACAGGTTAACTTTGCTTAGAATCGCGCAATCAAACATTCCTTGTGCATTAATCGAAGACCTGCTTGCAGCTTACAACTGTATACCTCGTGCCGACGATGCACAGTGGTTCGATCTAGAAATTGTATTCAAATGGTTAATATTGTTGTATCTTTTATTTACTTCAATATTTCACATGTTTTCCATTATGATGGTTCATTATAGAGTTTTATTTTCATATATTTTGTTTATTTTTCTTATTAGTATCATTCCAAACATTACATTAATTTCTTATATCTAGATGTTCTGTGTTATTAGACAACACTATCATCCTAATTTGGCAAAACAAATTTGAGATTTTGTTAACAACATATTACATTTCATATGCCGTAGCAGTTCAAATTTTTTACAGGTGAGTTGATTTCACCAGCTTATAAGAGAAAAAAAACGCCTTGAATTTACTTAATCTAAACATATAATGCATCAATCGTGACAATAGAAGATTGTAACGATTTTTGCCTGAAATGATTAATTATTTTATATGACATTTGCTCCAATGTTCCAACATTGGATATTCTATGTAACTCATTAGTACTATACCAGGGAGAAAGCTTCAGAATCATTTTCAAAATTTTATTTTGAATACTCTGCAGAGCTTTCTTCCTGGTATTACAACAGCTAGTTCATATTGGTACAGCATACAACATGGCTGGCCTGAAAATTTGTTTGAATATCAAAAAGCTTGTTCTGTAAGACAAAGTTTTGATTTTCTAATAATAAGGGGATTAGAGACATTTTACATAAGGTACCGTGGGATAGTGGATACAGAAAAAATCAATAGTTAACTTCATTGTTATGTACAGCTAACATGAATAGTTTAACTCAAACTTTTTCTGTTGATAACAAACAAGGGACTATTATACTTCAAAATCGTCATTTATTTCGATTTTTCTGATTGTTAGTGTTGAGAATGGAGAGATTAAAAATTTGCGCCAAATGATTCCACTTGCCGCACCATGGTGGGTAAGTGGATCAACCATTAAAAAAAATCTGTTTCTCGAAAACAAAATAGTATGATTATGGTTTAATAAGAATGAATTACCCTCGCACATGTTATTAGTGCTAATAATGTTACATTTTATTACTTTAAAATTAAAAGTATCTTTATTTAATCAAATATAATAAAAAGCATGTATATAATAGTTTCATACTAATTAGAAACAAAAAAAAAAAACATTGTAACAAGAAAAATTTGGAGAAAATTCCATCCATTTATACGCATAAGTTATACAGAAGTATTGGTAGGATTATTCTAACGATATTTTCGAAAAGCACTCTTGGTTTAAAAATATTAGTTACCATTTACTTTTGAATAACAAATTGAAAATCCTTCTGTTTTATTTATGAATATATTGTGTATCATCTGTCTAGAACAATTTATATGGTCAAATAATGTACGAGACTATGCTTTCGATTGGAAAATTAGTATATTTTGCTCTTTTACAACTTAGCTTAGATAAACCACGAAAAGTTTCGTGTGAATTTTGAAATATTATTCTTTTTATATTTTTTTTTTATACCAGAAAGGTTAAAAAAACTTTAGGTGGATTAGATTCAAATTTTCTATGGTCAATTTTAACAAATTCAAGCTGGGAATGTAACAAAATGAAGGAAAACAACATTTGCGGGTATTGAAGCTTATTAAAATTCTTCTAAGCAGTCTGCCAATAAATGATAAATTATTCTTGATCCACTTACCCACCCACTAAAAAGTAGGGGTAAGTGTACATGTCCAATATATTTGTATTATTCATAAAAATGACATATTTTCATTGTGATTCATTTCAATTAGAACTGAAATGCTCACTATGTGTCGAAAATAATAATAGAATTTGATTTAGACAGAGATACAATGGATTTTTGATTGATGGAAAACAATTTTCAATTAATTACTTTTGCAGCTAACAGTTTGCTTGTGTTAGTGTACGTGTAGTACCAGTTTTTGCAATAGATCAGTGTGGGCGTAAGAATATAACCTAAAACGAAGCAATGGTGCGAAAACATTCAACATATCCAAGTATTTAGGCTTTATTATGACAAATGATCCACTTACCCCACTGATACACTTCCCCCACTGTACCTTACTTATTACATTTGGCTTGAATGCCTCAATGTGATTTTTGAAAGGTTAAATTCTTATCTACATGAAGCCCTGGATACTTAACTTCATCTGACCAATTTATTGAAGCCCCTCTCATCGTGACAACATGTCTACTTGAAGGTTCTAATAAAAAAGCTTTTGGTTTATGTGGGAATATTATTAGTTGAGTTTTGGAAGCATTAGAAGAAATCTTCCATTTTTGCAAGTATCAAGAAAAAATATTCAAACGTTTTTGCAATCGACTACAGATGACACGTAGACTTCGTCCTTTGGCGGAGAGGCCTGTGTCATCCGCAAACAAAGATTATCGACACTCCTGAGCTAACTCAAGTAAGTCAGATGTGAAAATATAGTATAATATTGGCCCCAAAATGCTGCCAATATGGATCCGAAGTGAACACCATCTTGGTAGGGTCACTGTCCGGCATTCTTTCAACATGCCCTGCTCATCGTATCTTTCGAGCTTTGGCCACTTCCTGGATACTGGGTACGCCGTAGAGTTGGGCGAGCTCGTGCTTCATCCTTCGCCGCCACCGTTTCCTGCACACCGCCAAAGATCGTCCTGAGCACCCGATGTTCGAAGACTCCAAGTGCTTGCAGGTCCTCCTCGAGCATCGGCCACGTTTCATGCCCATAGAGGACTACCGGCCTTATGAGCGTTTTGTTCATGGTACATTTGGTACGGACGTGAATCTTTTTGACCGCAGCTTCTTGTGGAGGCCATAGTAGGCCCGAATTCCACTGATGATGCGCCTCCGTATTTCACGGCTAACGTTATTGTCAGCTGTCAGCAAGGATCCAAGGTAGATGAACTCGTCGACCACCTTGAACGTATCCCCGTCTATTGTAACACTGCTACCTAGGCGAGCCCTATCGCGCTCGGCTCCACCAGCTAGCATGCACTTTGTCTTGGACGCATTTACCACCAGTCCAACTCATAAAATCATATAAAATATATATTTTGCAATTTCTCATCGTAATAGGCTGTTTTTCATCACGCCAATCTGTCATGAAACGGCATACTTTCCTGCACTGAAGTTTGCAGTGAGGGAATAGCCATTACGCAAACTGAAACCAGTGCTGTAATGATTCATTACGCAACTGTTTTGTGTAATGACACAACAATTTCAGAAATTGTTCAATAATAGTGAATGCATTCCGACATAATTTCTGATACCCTCAAGTGGTCTTCTACGAAATTGCAAAAAATATTATACGGAACTCCTTGCAAAACTCAATTTTTACAGCACTCATCGTAATTATCGTAAAAATTCACGTCTCGTGCTGTAAAAAGCATCATTCTGCAACTTGTTCCGTAAACTACTAATACTGTATGGGTCCTTCGCGTTATCGACCCTGCAAAACACTCAGCGTTTAAATGGTGAGTAAAAATTTTCATTCCGCAACATGAATAATTTTGAATAAAAATAAATGTGTGGACTTTTCATGTTCATGACTCATATTCCGAATATTTTTAATTCCAGACAGCTCATAAAATCATAAATAGGAAAGTCAAATTACCATTTGAAATCATCAAGGCACTAAAACGGCGTCTGCAGCATATGAGCATTCGCAATTGTCATCGATACAGTATTGGACAAAACATTTGCAACTTTTTCGTTTTTTTATTCAAAATATCAAAATTTGGTAAGCTATATCTCAGTTATTTATGAACCGACTTGAATGGAATTTTGGCAGAACATAACTTGAGTTTTAACATATATTTAACAAGGGCTGTAACGGTTTGGCTAAAGTGAATTTTGACGATTTTTTATAAATGACATAATTTAACATATTGAAGGAATAGCTTCTTGGTATCTTCAGCAAAGTTGTAGATTTTAACGATATGAACAAGTTTGCAGAAGAGCGTTTTTGTGTAGGGCTATAAGATTTTGAGATAAATAATTTTGCATTTTTCGTCGAAAATTACACATTAGTAAAACCGTTTTTACTTATAAACTCAATTTTTTTTCAAAATTCAAGTTATATCTAATGTTTTGTGAAAATTTCATTCGAATCGGACCATAAGTAACTGAGATATTGCTTACCAAAGTTGGTCATTTTGTATGGAAAATCGAAAAAGTTGCATATGTTGTGTCCAATACTGAATCTATGGAAAATGCTTCTAAAACTATGTCAAAGAATCCGAGGATTATGTCACCGATCAGAAAAAAGTACTTTGATTTTTGACGTTTTGGCCGCCCGAACCACTGTGCGATGGCGATCTCGACGGGCAGCATTTAGCATTATCACAGATGAGGTGACTATTGCTCGGCCACCTCCGACCGACACTGAGGCTTGTGGTTTTGCGAACTTACCCAATGCAGCTGCCTCCGGTCCTGTGAAACACTTTTCGAAAGTTGATTCTGTCCAGCCAGCTTTGCAGAATATACTGAACTGATCGAAAACAAGTCCCGCTGCGATTATCACTTCTATATGACATCGATTTATTCTCGAAACAAGTGTTTTCCACATCCATATGTGAGGCAGCAGCAGCAGTTCGATTTGGTTTGGTGGTAGTTTCCCGTGACCTGTAAAAGGTCAAATGGGGCCTCACTATAGTCATGGTCTGAAATTCAAACGTTTCTTAAGCTGCACGTTGCGAGATGTGACACAGTCAGTCTTTTGGAGGTCAATATTTGTCTTTTTGATTAAATCCAACCCGCGAGAAAAGAGTCAACTGGAAAGGAGTAGGAGTAGGTAGAAGTCAACGCTGTTTGTGAGGTATCAATATTTGGCAGAGTTCGATTCTTTTCCGCGGTTGAATGGCATTGCGATGTGAGTTTGTGAGATGGAGAATCAACGTGAAGACCAAAAACTTCCCCGATTGTCGTCTTCAGTGATGACTTCATACGTTTGCGCGTCTTGCCATTGTGGCGCAAAATTTTTGTATATATTTGCTTATCAAATATTTTAACTGGTTTTGTTTTCGGACGACACAACAAATATGCGTTACTATTCGTGGGACCTTTTCCATGTTTCAGTCGCAAGGTTAAACAGTTTCGAGAATCCGTTATAACGTTTTTTTTCGAGTGTTCAGGGTGAAATTTGTTTCATCTTCGTCTGTTATTGGGAAAAATATTACACCTATCAATTCTATGAGTTCTCAACAAAGTAGTTCAATTGTATGATGAATGCAAGGCAACGTAATCGATTGATTGTACTTTCTTTATTCCTTAATTAGTTTCATTTCAAACATTACATTCATTTTGTATATCTTGGTGTTCTGTGTTATAAGACAACACTATCATCCTAATTAAGTAAAACTGAGATAAGATTTTATTCACATTTTGTTAACAATATTTCATTTGCCGTAGCAGTTCAGAATTTTCCCAGGTGAGTTGATTTCACCTGCTGATAAGAGAACAAAAAACGTTTGCAATTATTATATATAATATCTCACTTAACTTAGGTATATAAGGCATATATAGATGATTGCAAGGGTTTTTTGTACTAAATCATTATTTATTTTATACGACATTTGTTCCAATGTTTCAACATTCTTAGTAACTTATTAATACCATACCTGGGAGGAAGCATCAGAATCATTTTCAAAATTTTGTTATAAATCCTCTGCAGACCTTCTGTCTGGTTTTATAACAGCTAGTCCATATTGGTACAGCATACAACATGGCTGACCTAAAAATTTGGTTGAAGATCCAGAAGCTTGTTCATAACGCAACATTTTAATTTTCTGTTGATCAGTGTGTAAAGACATTTTATAAATTTCTTACATTTGGCTTACAATAGTCTTTTCCCAAAAGTTTTCTTCTTCTTTCTGGCGTTACGTCCCTACTGGGACAGAGCCTGCTTCTCAGCTTAGTATTCTTATGAGCACTTCCACAGTTATTAACTGAGAGCTTACTATGCCAATGACCATTTTTGCATGTGTATATCGTGTGGCAGGTACGAAGATACTCTATGCCCTGGGAAGTCGAGAAAATTTCCAACCCGAAAAGATCCTCGACCGGTGGGATTCGAACCCACGATCCTCAGCTTGGTCATGCTGAATAGCTGCGCGTTTACCGCTACGGCTATCTGGGCCCCAAAAGTTATTTTTTTTTATTTTGCATGAGCCCCTAGATATTCAACTTCATCTGACTAATTTATTGGAACCCCTCTCATCGTGACAACATTTCAACTTGAAGGTTTTAAATAAAGAGTTTTGATTTATGTGGGAATATTATTAGTTGAGTTCAATTTTCACAAGTATCAAGAAAAAATATCCAAACCTTTTTACAATCTACTACAGATGACACGCAGTCTTCGTTCTTTGGCGGAGAGGCCTGTGTCATCCGCAAACAAAGATTTTTGACATCCCTGATGCAACTCAGGTAAGTCAGATGTGAAAATATAGTATAATATTGGTTTAAAAATGCTGCCTTCAGGAACACCAGCTCTTACAAGAAGTCTTCAAACCTGGAGTTCTGATATTTAACCTGAAATGTACGATTTGACAGATAACTTTGAATTATTCTAACAATGTATGTTAGAAAATTAAAGTTTTTTTTAATTTTACAATCAAGCCTTCATGCCAAACACTGCCAAATCCTTTTTTAAGTCTAGTAGAGCAACACCAGTAGAATAGCCTTCAGATTTGTTGGAACGAATCAAATTTATTACATGTAAAATTTTATGAGTGGTGGAATGTCCATAGCAGAAACTGAATTTTTTATTGGCAAAAATTGAATTTTCATTTATGTGGACTATCATTTTGCTCAAAATGACCTTTTCAAAAAGTTTACTGATGGAAGAAAGCAAACTGATTGGACGATAGCTAGACGCTTCTGCAGGATTCTTGTCTGGTTTTAAAATTTGTACAACCTTAACATTTTTCCATTTGTCAGAAACTTTCTAAAGGGCTTTGAGCCAGGGTCCAATTGGGAATTTTATTCTTTTTGTGTCTTAATTGGGAAAATCATTTTTTTAATTTCTGTCTGTAGATCGTGCCACACCATTTTTATGGCAGGACCGCGATTGCGTTGCCTTCTTCTCACGTTTTAAGACGATCAGAAGTTTAAAATCATTGTGGAAATTTCGAAATTTACTTCACATTTTAGAATTTCAATGCCCCTGGCTTCAACAATGGAATTAAAGTTTTTTTCTAAATGAAATAAAGTTGAAGTTTCGTGAGCATTGTCAATATCAAGTTCTGTTTGAAAAGAAATGATAGCATCAAGATTACTATCGACATATATCGATATATTCCATACGGCTTGGAAATAATTGAAAGAAGAGCTCATAGGATTGAGAATCGCTCCAAGGGATATTTAAAATGTAACAGGGACATGATCAAAATCAAAATCAGCATGAGTAATGTGTGGGATCGAAATCCGTACACCTAAGAAATGAATCTAAATCCGTCCACTTCATACAAAACGCCTACTATTTGTATGAAGTGTACGGATTTTGAGCCTGTACGGATTTCGGTCCCCCACTTTAACCAGTTGGCTTCAAAGGTGACTAGAGTTGGTAGTAATATCATTCATAAAATATTGTTTTAGACCAAACCCAACTAGTTGCCCCTTAGCTATTCTGGCGTTAGTTTTGTACTGCCTCAGAACTGAGTAATGCACTTCTGGTTAAACTATGGCACTTAAAGCCACTGTCAATACTTGTGTGATCATTATTTTCAGTACATTTGGATTTTTCACAAATCAATAATTTTACATGTGGGTTTCCTGTCACGTGTTGGCTTCACAAGAAAACCTCAATACATGAAATATGCTTAAGAAAGTGTATTACTTATATTACCTTTATTATTTGGTTTAATTTAAAATTATGACATTTGCAAAGCTTAATGTCATAATTTCTTACTTATTTTCTTGAGAAGATTCTACCCCATAACACCGAATTTCATTTCCCTGAGTGACATTAACCCGAGTGTCATCACCCTGATGCACCATTACGATGAATGCTATTGTTCCGAATGTATAATTACGTTAAATGACGTAACCCTTACAAAGCAAAGCCATGCTGAAGGTGTCTGGGTTCGATTCCCGTTCGGTCCAGGATCCTTTCGTAATGGAAATTTCCTTGACTTCCTTGGGCATATAGAGTATAATCGTACCTGTCACACGATATACGAATGCGAAAATGGAAAATTTGGCAAAGAAAGCTCTCAGTTAATAACTGTGGAAGTGCTCATAAGAAGCTGAGAAGCAGGCTCTGTCCCAGTGAGGACGTTAATGCCAAGAAGAAGAAGAAGATGACGTAACCCCATGCTAATGGAATTCGAAGTAATGCCATTCTAGGAACTGGAGCTCGAGGTGCTGGTCTTCAGGTTTATGGTATTCGGAGATATGGATTTCGAAGCTAAATTAAAAAAAAATGTATAAAATATGGTAAAATCCATAAACAACTCTTATGGGTTTTGCGTAACTTCCAATTTTGGTTACCAACATGATTTAAATCCTTTCATTATTTCGATCGCAAACTGTTCCTGTGAAGTTAAGAATCATCAGCTGCTATAACCAATGAAGACGACTAATCATGATTTGGGAGCTACACAAACTTCTCCAAGCTGACGAAGGCAAAACATTTAAAACAGATACACAACTATTCATTACCAAAAACTAAAGTACGAAATTATTCAATGACGTATATTTTCGTTTCGATACACAACAAAAGTTTCGCTTAAAATAGTCTGTATTGTGAGTACATGGGTTCATCAAACTATGCAGAATATTGTACAACAAATACTAATTTGTTTTCATGATGAAATTGGCTCCGTAATGCCTTAAAGTGCTTGAGCCCATGAAAAATCCGTTAACTGAGAAAGACTTTTGCGGCATGTAAGTGCAATGTGTCATCGACAATATTTGAATAACTTACCGGTACTTACCTTACCAGTCAGGCTAAGGTCTGGGTGGCCTCTGTTGTACGTAGGAGACGTCTCCATTCGACTCGGTCCATGGTCCGTCGCCAGCGGTCATCAGTAAGCCCAAGTACACGAATTCTTCGACAACCACGATTTCAATATGAACTCGAGGTAGGGGCGTGCCGTGTCTTGTTTTGAGCCCCTCGCTATCATGTACTTTGTCTTCGACACATTGATGTTCAGTCCGATTCACCTAGCGTCAGCCATTAGTCGGATGTACGTATCCGCCATCGTTTCAAAGTTGCGTGCAACAATATCAATGTCGTCGGCGAAACCAAGTAGGGTAAATGTACCAATAGTGGAGGAACGCAATGAACATGTCAATACATGTTAATGTTGTAACGGGAAGTAACGACCCTTGACTCAATGAGAAAAATTATTTCATCGCAGTAATCCACGGCATGTCAGTGAAAAATAATACCTCAACTATTGATACACTGTTCCATTAGTTGCGGTATATTATAAATTTGTGTTTTTAAAGTTGCGGTATCCGTTGTTTTCTTATGGGACCCTCCACTATAGGAACACTTTACCGCAACTATTGGTACAAGCAAGAAAAGTTTAGCAATTTTAGTGATAATTCATCAGCTTCAAAGCAATTTAAACACTCTCTTCAACTATTCCGTGTATCAACAAGCCAATACGTCGATTGGCAGTGTCGGTTCTGTGGCTAATGTAATAAAATCAGTGCAAAAGACACTACCGCAACAAAGGAACACCCATACCTAAGGGAACACTTCCCCTAACTGAACGGACTTTCTGAAGACCGTGCCACTCGTGTCTATCCCACTTTTCTTATCACACCCCCTAACGCAATGTTGAACAGTAAACACGAAAGGCCATCACCTTGCCGTTACCCTCTGCGAGATTCGAAGGACTCGAGAGTGTCCCTGATACTCGGTCTACGCACATCACTCGCTCTATCGTCGCCTTGATCAGTCTTATCAGTTTGTCCGGGAAACCGTATTCGTGCATAATCTGCCATAGCAGTTCTTGATCGATTGTATCATAAGCCGATTTGAAATCGATGAATAAATGATGTGGGTACATTGTATTCGTGGCATTTCTGCAACCACTGGTGGATGGCGAATGTTTGGTCCGTTCTCGCTCGTTCACCCATAAATCCTGCCTGATATTGCCCAATGAACTCTATGGCAATTGGAGTAAGACGGCGGCGTAGAATTTGGGAGAGCACATTGTAGGCGGCGCTCAAAATTGTGATCGCACGATGTTTGGCGCAATCCAACTTGTCGCCCTTTTTGTAGATGGGACACACTTCCATCCATTCCTCCGCTAATACTTCCTCCTCCCAAATCTTGTAGATAACCCAGTGCAGCGCTCTTGCCAGTGCATCACCACCGCGTTTTAGCAGCTCGCTTGGTGGTTGGTTCACTCCAGCGGCTTTGTTGTTTTTCAACCGTATAATCTCCGTTTCTACCTCTTGGAGATCTGGGGGCGGAAGCCATTCGTCGTCCGCGCGTGCTCCCAAAGTTATTTCCTTGTCACCTTGGTCACCTGGTGCTACCTATGGCGGATCTTATTGCCTCCAGCCAACTTCAAGAGTGGCGGCGCCTAGCTATTCTTCCGTTGGTAGAGCCACTTCCAACTGCTGCGCGTATTCTTCGGCTACTTCTGAGTCCCGTAGCCGCTCAATGTTAAGCAGCGGCGTTCGGCTTCGACACGAGGTGGTCATCTTCGAAAGCTTTGAGCGCATACATACAGCAACTAGGTAGTGATCCAAATCTATATTTGCACTGCGCTATGTGCGAACATTGTAATGTCAGAGAAGAATTTTCTTCGATTAGAACGTGTCGATTTTGTTTCTCGTTAGATTATAGGGTGATCTCCAGTGCCTTATGGATATGTTTGCGGGGAAGAAGGTGCTTCGGACTACCATACCGAGAGGCTGCAAAGTTGACAAATCGTGGCCGTTGTCGTTAGATACGGCGTGCAGGCTGTTCCGGCCGATCACCGTCTGTACATCTCCACTCGTCCTACCTGTGCGTTCATGTCGCCAACAATGATTATCACGTCACGCGGCGAGCATCCGTCATATATCTGTTCAGCTGCGCGTAAAACGTCTCCTTCTCGTCGTCGGGTCTCCCTTCGTGTGGGCAGTGTACGTTATGATGCTGTAGTTGAAGAAACGTCCTTTTATCTTATCTTGCACATCCTTGCGTTGATTTGCTGTCACCCGATAACGCGTTGCCGCATCTTGCCCCAATTAGGAAGCCAGTTCCTAGCTTATTCATGGTGCTACAGCTTTGGTAGAAGGTAGTTGCTCGATGCCCGCTTTCCAATAGATATTAGTAGTAGAACGCTAATGGCGTAGTTGTCACAAAACTGATATCAATTTTATTACCTTAAATTATGATTTTTCATTGTTTGTTCTATACCATGATGTTGTTTTGGTTCTTAAAATTATCTGACACTTTGAGGCCCGGTCTCACGCTGTCAGTTCGTGGCAAACTAGATGTTGGTAACACGAACAGCAGCGACATTAGCATTCTTAAAGTTAATGCTTCTACTGCTTTTCCACACCTTTTGTCCAGTTCAACAAAGTTCCTGCAGCGCTACGATATCAAAGTTACGGGGATGTATATCGTTTTAGATTATCCTGTAGCAATCTGTGAAGCCAAGTGACTTGCAGTTCGATGGTCCAAGTTTCCAATCGTTATCCTTATTTCGTCGCGTGGGTCTTTGCCGATTGTTCCTATCTTCTCCTATGTTATTCACAAAAAGGTTTTTTACGGGTGATTTATTGGACCTACACCAACACTCCTGTCTCGCCGGAGCGCTATCGTGCCAGCTCTGTGTAATGTCCCAACTAACACTAGGACGATCGCGCTGATGGGCTAGCACCTTGGATTTAGCTGTGCGCGATTCGGTAGACGAAGAGGCGGAGTAGAAGTTTCATGTGGTGTCAGGGTTTTTTACAATTAATTTGAAACAATTAGAATTACCCGTAGTATGAAAAGGTGAGAAGTTTAAATTACCTGTTATGACATTGGCATAGGGTTTTCTTCGGGAAGATCCATTGGAAATTAAATTAATCGAACGGCTTCTCGATGGAATAAAATTAGTTTGTGAATGAGCATGATTATGATCTTCTTGATGAGTATGATTCTTAATCAAGCGATCGTTAACTGAAAAATGTTCGATACTCTACCAGAGAATTCCGAAAACGACCGCTACCGTTATTGTAACGGACATTACCTTTCATCTGCCTGGCACGAGTCTCGACAACTCGCCTAAGCGAAGGGCAATTCCAAAAGTTAGATTTACTAGGGCCCCGCAATTCGAGCATACGAATTTGGTGGTATCATCCTTCAGAGGACAGACGTCCTTAGCGTGAGAAGAACCTCTGAAAATCATGCATTTGGCATCCATGCGTCAATGTTTTGTTCCATGACTTCACTGAGTGGGGTTCTGGATTTTTTTTTTTTCAGGTTTCTGGAAATGTTCCCATGTCACACGGGCAACGAAAATAAGTGTTGCTTCTTCTAAAGCTTTAATATTATTCAGATCTTTTTAGTTAAAGTGAATTAAATAACATTCTTGAGAAAGCCAATGCCAAACAATGCCAGATTGGGTTCTCTTTTTTATAATGATTACTTGGGCTGGGGAAAATCCAAGCAAATCGATTATTCCATTTTTGATTTCTTCAGGTGACTTGCTTATAGTCACTTAAGAGACCTTTCAAGATGACTTTAACAAACGTTCAGTTTTGTCGTCATAAGTAGAAAATGTGTGCATCTTCTCTTCAAGATGTTTGAGCAGAATTTCGCGATCTTTAAGAGTTTCCGGCAATACGCGATAGTCTCCTTTCTTTGCGGTTTGGAAGGAAACCTTGATTTCCCTAATGGAGTTCAAGATCTCCTGCCTAAATCCCCCGAATTCGGAACAACTATCCATTTCACCCTTGGAAGAAAGTGCGCATTCCGGAGAAACGTCGTGAATTCAGTTGTGAATTTAGAGATTCACTCTTCCTTTTGTTTGTGGTTGCAACCATGTTTAGTGAATGAACGAAAGAAGACGTGACCATTGAGAGTTTTTTTTTTCCAAGACGGTGTCCAAGAAGGATTAATACCGCTAGCTTTTGCTAACGGGTCCAACGAAAAGCCGAGGGCACGGGTCCAAACAAGGATCACAAAGGGATCAATAATAGAGTAAAATAGTACTGTAAAATACTGTTTTTGTAGTACTGCGAAGTACTGTTTTATTGCTTTACGTAGTTCTAAATCACTTCCAAGAGCAGAGAGAATTTGTGTGCGCACAGCACGAAGGTACGATGCGCACTGAGTATTTAGGTTTTCAATTATATGTTTAACGTCAAGAATTTCCAAGATTTTTTTTTAATTTTCAAAATTTTTGTCAGGGCTGTTGCCAATATGTTTTGAGAAAGTCTGCGTTGAATGCAACAAGATTCATTAAGAATTTTTAAAAGAACTCCTCGTACAATTTCGCAAAGATTTTCTTGAACATGTATCGAACTCTCTATTCATGGGCAAAATCACTAAGGAACAAAATTTACAAATTCCGCCAAAAGAAGGCCTCACGGAAACATAAATTGATTATTTTTAAAAATATTGGACTGCACAGGTTAATTGAAATTTGTTTCTAGAGCTATTCAAGCCATGTGACGAGATCTTACATCAAACTGCAAAAACACTTAACAAACTAGACACTACTGGTGTTTTAATGATATATTGATAGCAGAATTCTCCTATTGAAAAACGCCTTGTTCGTCGAAGGCTTTTTTTTCTATCACCCACCAAGTCAGCAAAGTGCGCAATTGTGGAAACGAGTTTTATAAACATGAAAAATACCGGTTCCAAATGAACCTTTTTTTCTTCTCATTTTCTTATTCCCCAAGGTGACGCAATGAAACGCGCAGTTTAGTATGCCTAGTGCAACAGTCCCGTGAAAAACGCGGCTCAGAACCTGTCACATTCATTCAAAAAACATTTCAACGATCAACTTATGCTTTGTGACAACGTTCGTTATGATACCTTGGATTTTGTAATCAGTTGTTGAAGCAGAGGCTTAGGTTGGCGCATTATCACTGACTTTGCACTGACAATATTTTTCTATGTTGAAAGCGAATGTTTCTGTGGCAAAAACTTATTGCTCTCTTGGTGTAATTAAAATTTTAACTGCTGTAACGGAGTAATTATTTTCCGAAGCACACATATCTAAACATTGATCAATGCTCTGGCGAATAGTGGGAATTTGTGGAACGAAATAGTACAAAATATTTGATTTATGGGAGATCAATATTTTGGATAATAAAAATTCCAATAAAATCTTATTATAGTGCCTCATTTTTTTTGCGTAGATTCCTTAGGTAACCTACCATCCCATAGTGCATCCCTTGAAACCCTACAGAGAATCGAACGAGTAGAGAAATATTCGAATTCAATTGTTTTTATTTCAGCTACTAGAGACTCGTGGAGACCTTGCTTTACTAAATGCGAATCACACTTGTCATGCAGGTATGAGCAATGTCGTATGCTAGTAAGGGATCTGAAATGTCAAAAATTGATATTTTTAATCTCTGGCTAGATTTGTTTGGAAAAATGTGTGAATAATATACGTATACATAGCACAATGTAATATTTTCGAGGTCATTGCATGCACACAAAATTCTGTTTTTATGACCGAGATTTTTAGCCCTAGGCTAGTTTATCTCGGGACCATCGGCTTTACTTCCCTGACGAAGTAATTCGTCACTATAACGTTTCGCCATAAGTGACTATCTCGGGGATGTTCTTCTGACTTTAGCAAAATATGCTCTCTGTGGAAGTGCTTATAAGAACATTAAGCTGAGAAGCTGGATCTGTTCCAATGAAGACGTAATGCCAAGATGAAGAAGAAGACAGTTTGTTTGGCATAATATCTTAAAAAATCGACAAAACCCTTTTTAATCATGACCTAGCACATACCACTGAATTTATCAACGCAACCAGGTCAGAAAGGACAGTGCACATCGTTGTTGATTGGCCTGGATCTGGGCTTGTAACAAGGGCGACTTTTTCATCAGGTATTCTTTGCTCTTGTCACCGCCTCTCCTTGTGCAGCAGCCGCCATGACCACGTCGCTTACTGCTAGTGCCGCTGTTTCTGCTGCTCTAAACTTTTGCGCATAAATTTCCGCTCCCGGAGAACCGAATGCAATAAATCATGAAAAGTGCCTCTATGAAATTGATAAAAAAAACGTCGAAAACTGGTATCGCAAGCCAGAAATACACATTTCAATTTATAATTTATTGATTAAAATTCTTATCATTGCACATTGTAAAATTGTTTACAAATAACGCAGAATGAAAAGTTGTACACGAGTGGCAGAGAGCAAAAACTACCAGTTACACGTAACGACGAGTGGTCACTTGCAAACTGCAATGCCATATCAATGTGAACCTGGTGGGCAAACAGCAGTTGCAGGCGCAGTCCCTTGATTCAAACCTAGTGCAGCTGCGTTGTGCATCTGGTTGCATCAATGATCGATGAAATACTACACAAGCAGCGTCAAAATGCTGAACTTGGTCGAAGAATTCCCGTGGAATTTGGAGCCAAGTGTTCCAGTATGTCGATAAACTTATTCGTCCTCGATGATAATCACAGCATATTTTGAATTCGCTTTTTCGTCTCAGCCATAGTTGTTCGCTTTATTAGTTTTTATGAACACTAGCATTGATGACCGTATACTTAAGTTACTACTCTGTTATTGGTAGAAAATAGTATTCAAAGCAAAGATGGTAGACTAGAAAGAAAGGAAAACAATCGAAAAAGAACGCCACTACTCCGAATAGAACATAATACAGGTACCGTACTGCGGGGTAACATCATTAGCGTACCTTGAACTCATATCTAGAGAGGGCTTGACCCTTTCGATCAAACAAATCCTTCAAGTAAGGTACTTAGTAATACTTAGCATGAGAGTTTAAATTTTCTAGGGGGGTCTAAGCCCCCCTAGCCCCCCCGTATTTACGCTAATGGGTAACATTGATCAGTTTTTTGGATATTTCTTCTTCTTCTTGGCATTAACGTCCCCACTGGGACAGAGCCGGCTACTCAGCTTAGTGTTCTTATGAGCACTTTCACAGTTATTAACTGAGAGCTTTCTTTGCCTAAGTTGCCATTTTCGCATTCGTATATCGTGTGGCAGGTACGATGATAATCTATGCCCAGGGAAGTCAAGGAAATTTCCATTACGAAAAGATCCTGGACCGACCGGAAATTGAACCCAGACACCTTCAGCATGGCTTTGCTTTGTAGCCGTGGACTCTAACCACTCGGCTAAGGAAGGCCCCGCAAATGTTGCAAGTTTTATATTTTTTAAACCAGTACTGCCACCAATAGCTCGTGACCATATACTGTAATACGATTCTTGAAAAATTTAAGCATGTTTTTAAAAATGTTTCAGGCGATTTTTTGATTAAGCTGATATGGGGTAATATTGATCACTTATGTAAACAGACCCGGCAACGAATAAAGCACAACGATTGGAAAGCTGGATCTTGGAACGTGAGAACTTTGAATAAATTCGCGTGTGTTGGTCTCCTGGCTTGTGAACGTGGCAGCTATCCAGGAAATACGCTGGCCGAGAACCGGAGAACACTAATTCCGAGCGGTGGACCCCATCGCCAACACTTTATTCAAGTAGCACATCTACTATAGCGGTGGCGACAGAGCAGATCGTGGAGTTGGCTTCATAGTGATTGGGAAGCAGATGAAGCGAATTATTCGGTGGAAAGCGGTGGAAACCAAATCTGTGTGTTGAGAATGAAGGCCAAGTTCTTCAACTACAGCCTGATCAGCATATATGCGCTAACGAACGATAAGCCCGATGACATGGAACGGAAAGCCTTCATTCCGTTACCAATGATAATGGCCTGCGGCTAGTAACCTTCGCTGCTGCTAAAGGGATGGTAATCAGCAGTACCTACTTCGCACGAAAGAATATCCGCAAACACACCTGGCAACACCCGAATAAGCTGTGCTCCCAAAAAGGCCACGTGCTGGTTGTTGGGCGCCATTTCTCAAATGTCATGGACGTCAGGACCTTCGGAGGCCCTAATATCGACTCGTATCATTATCTCGTTGTAGCTAAAATTCGGGCGCGGTTATCCAGCGTCACGAGTTTCACAACAAACAGAACGCTGCGCTTCAATATACAACGCTTGTCGACTGATGGAGTGGCTGCGCAGTACCGTCAGGAACTAGACGAGCAGTTGGGAAGAATCAACGTTGGTGGAGACGTCGACAGCCTGTGGGACCCTATCCACGAAGCTTTGACAACAACGGCGCGGGAAGTGATCGGCACAACGACGAAGACGTAACGACTGGTTCGATGAAGTGTGCCAGAGAGTGACAGACATGAAGATGTCGTCAGAATCCGTATGCTTGTGGCTGGTACCCGACAGAACAGAAAAAGGCAGCACGAAGAAAGTGTAGTAGCTGAGGCTCAATAAAGCATGAACCGGAATGATATGCGGAGATTCTATGCAACGGTCAATGGTGCGCGGCACAATACCGTACCAGTGCTTGCCATGTGCGATGATCTAGAAGGGAATTCGCTGACCGATAAAACGGCGGTGGCTGACAGGTGGAAGGAGCACTTTCAGCTATTGTTGAACAGTGAAAATGGAAATGTAGCGAGGAACAGGATGAACATAGATGATGACGATCAAGCTGTGGTCCCACCGACCATAGGAGAGCTTAAAAAGGCTATCAGCGAGCTGAAGCACTGTAAGGCTGATGGGAAAGACGAGATCCCGGTCGAGTTTCTCAAGCACGGAAGCGAGCAGCTTTACCAGTCGATCCACCGAGTACTTCTGAAGGTTTGGGAGGACGAAGAATTGCCCACCGGCTGGTTGGATGGCCTCACCCGCCCTATCTACAAGAAAGAACACAGATTGGAGTGTGCCAATTACAGAGAAATTACCCTGCTGAATTCGGCGTACAAAATTCTGTCGCACATCCTGTTTAACAGACTGAGACCGCTCGAGGAGTCCTTCGTTGGCGAATACCAAGCTGATTTTCGTGAGGGCCGTTCGACAACGGACCAGATGTTTACCTTGCGAATGATTCTAGATAAATTTCGGGAGTATAACTTGCAGACTCACCATCTGTTTATTGATTTCAAGGCGGCGTACGACTCAGTGAAAAGAAATGAGCTTTGACAGATCATGTCTGAAAATGGTTTTCTAACGAAACTTTTTAGGCTGATACGTGCTACGCTGGATGTTTCGAAATCAAGTGTGCGGATCGCAGACGAGGTGTCAACCTCGTTCGTGACGTTAGACGGATTGAAGCAGGGAGACGTACTTTCTAATTTACTGTTAAAAATTGCACTCGAGGGTGCTATTAGGAGATCTGGCGTGTAGAGAAATGGCACTATTATCACAAGGCAGCACATGCTCCTTGGCTTTGCGGACGATATAGACCTAATTTGAATCAATCGCAGGTCAGTGGAAGAGGCCTTCGTGCCTCTGAAGAGGGAAACAGCGAGGATAGGTCTGACCATTAATTCTACCAAAACGAAGTACATGGTTGCAGGTAGAGATAGAGTCAGGCATGGTGGTGTAGGTGCTGAGATAGTGTTTGATGGGGATGTGTTTGAAGTTGTTGAAGAATTTGTTTACCTTGGAACACTTGTGACATGTGACAACGACGTTTCCCGCGAAGTGAAAAGACGTGTTGCGGCCGCGAATAGGGCTTTTTATGGACTACGTAACCAGCTTAGGTCCCGCAGCTTGCAAACGGAAACAAAACTCGCTCTGTATAAAACATTGATTCTTCCGGTGGCTCTCTACGGGCACGAAGCGTGGACGTTGAAAGAGTCAGGCCAGAAAGCTCTCGGTGTTTTCGAGCGTAAAGTGCTGCGGACAATACTCGGTGGAAAACTCGAAAATGGTGTGTGGCGCAGACGCATGAAGTGTACAAAGATGCGAATATTATCAAGTGTGTAAAATACGGCAGACTTCAGTGTCGGAAGAGAGAAATGCGAAAATAATATTCAGCAGGGAACCAGGTAGAGGTCAGCGGCTTCGGGGAAGATCACGAATACGCTGGCTGTACATAGGGGCCCAGATAGCCGTAGCGGTAAACGCGCAGCTATTCAGCATGACCATACTGAGGGTCGTGGGTTCGAATCCCGCTGGTCGAGGATCTTTTCGTAAAGGAAATTTTCTCGATTCCCAGGGCATAAGAGTATCTTCGTACCTGCCACACGATATACACATGCAAAAATGGTCAATCGGCAAAGAAAGCTCTCAGTTAATAACTGTGGAAGTGCTCATAAGAACACTAATCTGAGAAGCAGGCTTTGTCCCAGTTGGGACGTAACGCCAGAAAGAAGAAGAACATAGTGGAAGAGGACCTGGCGACCCTAAACGTTCGGGGCATCTGGAGAAGTTTCGCCCAAGGCCGACGAAGATAGAGCTCTACAATACGCCCGGCAATGGTGTGACGCTACGCTGTAGCCATCAAGGTATACAGGTAAGTATGTAAACAACATTTGGTAATATTGAAATTGTCGTGACTTATTTGAATCATGGCTTCTGAAGCCGAATATGATGGCCAAACGCTTACATGTCTTTAACTTTTACTTTTTGAGTTACTGTCGATGGGGGTGACAATGGGTCTAGGGGGTGAGATTGTGTCAAACGAAAAAATATGATTTATAAAATATTTCAGCTTATAACGCTGATATTACTAAAATTAATAATTCATTTGGTAGGGAACATATTATTACACGTAATTCATCACAATATACATTTTTAGAAATAGTAGTTTTTATTTACGATATCAATAAACTTGTATGTTGATACTAGATAAAATTTACAACATTAAATTTCTCCTGTGCAAAGTATTACGCAGTACTTTAACCTCTATCGTTTTATTAGTAGAAGGTTGAAAGTCTTTTCATTACACTTCCCACATATTATCCGGAATCTATTTGATTTTTCCACAAAAATTTCATTTTTTTTCGGTACGGTGTCCAAAACATCAAAAATGGGGTGAGATTGGGTCAAGCAAGAACGATAGTAAATGAAATTGCAAGTCCACTTTAATACAGCATCTCTGAAACATCAAACAAGTATGTTTGAGAAGTCCGTGCATTGAATAACAATGCAACGCATTCTGACAACTTCTCAAACCAACAACTGGGTT
>NW_018735208.1:0-40926 GCF_002204515.2 Aedes aegypti
GTGGTATTTTTTTCTTCGACTACCGCTTCCTCTACGACGACCCTGAATAGGGAAAAAACATTTTGAATAAGCGAGAAACACTCAAAAATTACGACTATGATAATGCTTCCCGTTCCTTTCCTGTTTCCGTAGAGCGTGTCTTGCTCTTATCCGCGGGCAATATAGAGATTATTCTTCTGAACGGGAAATGGGTAGGAACGGGAAACGGGTAGGATGGCAAAGCCCTGAAATCTGGCGTTGGTTGTCAACCTCCCCCAAAGCTGAACAAAACAAGCGCTCAGCTCCGTCGAAAAGATTTGGGAAGTGTACCAGTTATGGCTATAGTGGTTCCCTATTTGGACACATGTAAATTCGATACCCTTCACATTTTTTAATCTTTTTGAATGTATTAACATCAAGATATAACCTGTATCTTGCTGCCAAAAACGCACAAAACTTTTTGAATGTAAAACCAATCAAATTATCACGTATGGCGAAATAGGGAACCACTATGGCCATAACTGGTACATCTACCCTATCAAATATTAATTCTCGAGTGGAAAACTGATCACGGGATCCACTTTGGCGTCCACCGGAATCATCTCTATTTGCCATTGTAATTTCTTATTCATGGGTTCTTACCTCCCAATCACCATACTGACTTGGAATTTGTAGATATAATCTTCGTGTTTGAAATGGGGATATGCCGCAGGTTCTGATCACCATCCGCGCACAGTGGCGAAAGCTGGACAAAACCTCGAAAATTGATATCAAATTTTCATATCTTCTATATAAATAAAAATGGAGTGATGTTTGTATGTCACGAAATAACGAGAACGGATTAACGGATTGGCGTCAGTTTTTTTCACAGTCGCACACGGCAAGGGGTGGCGACGTGTCCGTGTGAGAAAAAAAGTTGGGAAAGTCTCCGAATAATCGAGAAACCGGGGAAAACTAATGTGTCATTTTGTATGGGGGATTACATGACGTTTTCCAACAGCTCTACGATGGCAAGACAAGGTTTGCCGGACCACTAGTAGAAAAAAGCTCTGTGTTAACTACGAGAACTACAAAATTTGATGAGAAGATAGTCACGTGTGTGAACGCAATTTGGGAAGATCGATATAGTCAGACTTATAGCCAATTGTAAATCTGACGTTGCGCTTATTAGTGCGCCATTGTGCCCGCGGAACCTGAATTCCTAATGGGCTGTCAAAGAACAAACAACGCGACACGAACAGGAACAGGATTTCCTCCCCTGAAACTAAGGTAAATTGCAGCAACGTTTGATTGACAAAGGTTCATCAAACTGTTGGTCCTACTCCGGAAAAGTGGAACCGAGAAAGAGCGTGGCAAGCAACAAAGAATGTGTTATTTGCCAAATGGCGTGATGGCTAAATTTTGCCGACGGTAAGTTTTGGGTCCTCTGCCTTCCGCTTGGATTGCGTCTTTTGCGCTCTGGAAAGACAAACCTCCTAAGTGCACCCGAACCCAGCGAGCATGTACTGAAGTCCTTTTTGTGCTGGCATTGATGAATACGAAAAAATGTCTGCTATGCGAGTGGAGATGGAAAAGAGCCAACGATGGGGGAATGTTCTCGACCTTACGTTCTTCTTCTTGGCAATACGTTCTCACTGGGCAGAGCCTGCTTCTCAGCTTGGTATTCTTATGAGCAGTTCCACAGTTATTAACTGAGAGCTTTCTTTGCCAAAGTTGCCATTTTTCGCATTTGTATGTCGTGTGGCAGGTACGATGATACTCTATGCCCACTGAAGTCAAGAAAATTTCCTTCAAGAAAAGATCCTGGACTTACCGCGAAATGAACCCAGAGACCTTCAGCATGACTTTGCTTTGTAGCCGCGTACTCTAACCACTCGATTAAGGAAGGCCCCTACATTCTGTTTTCTATATGGGGAGCAATTCTGCTGCATGTGGAGGACCGAAATTATTGTCCCGAAAAGTGCTGACAGACTGCGGAAATGTGCGCTTGTTATATTTTGCGATTCTGCTGCGTTTCCAGAAACGTTTATAGTTGGAAAGGGGAACCTTTAGTCGGTAGTAAGACCAATAGAAAAGCTTTAAAAATATTTTTTTTCCTGGGAAAGTCTGACTCAAAGTCACAGGTTTCAAGAGATGAATATAATATTGGTGTAGACGTTTTTGAATAATAAACTTTTTTGTTTTTGGTATGCCTCCGTTCGTAAAATGATAACTACATCTAATTGAGATGATAAAACCTATGTTTCTCGCTTAAATACCATTGTGGGTAAGTGTTAACTTTACTGGCATGATAAACAATGCTCAAACATCCTATAGCAATAGTGCCCCCCAAAGTTTGGAGCTTGTTTTGATGGATTTTGATGGGATATCCCTCCAATATAATCTGTCCTGTTGCAGTGACAATAAACAGTCTCTCATGATGTGTTGCGGATCATGATTGTTGCAGAGAGCGATAAGTGAGAGATATTCTGAATTTTCTCAGTATTCAACCCCTGTTCTAAATTCATCACTTCGTCTTTTTACATAAAGTAGTTTCTTACATGAACAGGTTGCATTTATTTAAAAAAAAAATAGTTTTCTCATAATGCGTTATGTCCATTATGTAAAACATACACGCTTAAAGTCGAGTCTAGTACAGGACAATGAAGACGGCCTTACAGTTGAGGTCGAAATACGCGTATCTGTCAAAGGATACAAACTATAGTGGAATTAAATGGTATAGTACTTAATTCGACTTTTTCATCTACTTATAGGTATTCTACTAAACAGCTCGAAGATTTTTTAACACGCTTAAATTATGCCAAACGTGCTCATGGGAAATGCTTGCTTGCATTGTATATAATCCAAAGTAGTAAATACCGAAATAATTTTGTGATTTGCTCCCAAAACATATTGTGTACATATATCGCAGATTCACATCAAAATTCACAATCATTTCAATGCAAATCTCTTTACTCATATAACTACTTTTCTCTATGTTCCAGGTATGTCACAGTTTCATTCCATAGAATAGTTGGTAGTTGGTAAGTGTTAAGACAGAAATGAAAAACATATTAGGCTTCAAAAGCTGCTGAAACCATATTGAACAACCATGCACCTCCATTTGAACTAAATCCGTTACCGTCAATCGCTCACTCAAGATCCCAACAACACACCACCCGCGAAGCCAATAAGTGACATCCAATATAGAACTGTCACGTTTACAAGCTTTCAGCAGTTCAGTCTAAAAAAACAACGGATAATTACTAGCAGCAAACGGGGTAAAAAAAGAGCGAAAATTAGCTCTAACAAGTGAACCCTCCCTCCGGCGGTGGTGGTGGTGCAATTAGTTCTGTTCGCTGTCGTGACATGAAGAAGTGATTCAAATTTCCAGTGAAGTAACTCAAACGGTCAAATGGCACACGCTCGGTGAACGAATCAATTTCCCTTTCCACCACCCATCATGGGCGATGGTGATTGGAGGTGTATGCTCCAACAAACTAACGATCCAACGAATGGAAAATTCCCGGATTTCATTTTGATTGGACCTGGCTGTTGAAAATAGAGGTCTTAATTTGTTGGGTGGGTTATGTGCGATCATATTTATTTTAAGTTAGTATTCACGTACCAGGTTTTTAAGTAAGGGGAAGCTTGGTCCTACTAAGGAGTGTGGCGAAATGAAGTCGCATACATTTATAACAATCTCTGAGTTGAACCCACAGGCAATTTTATGAGTAGAAATTACCTCTTTAAAATTGACATGTTGAAAAACATGTAAAATTTCAACAAATTTTGTTATAAGTTTGTGTATGAGAAATTTTCATGGTTTGTGGAGAAAATCATAACTTAATTGAAAATAAAATTTCTAAATCAGATTTTGGCTGAAAATTATTTGAAAGTTAGAAAAAAACTCAGTAGCCAATTCCGACATTGACAGAGGAACAAATTATAACTAACTAATTACAAAAAAGCTCAAAAATTTTATATGCTGTTTGAAAGCGTGCATAATTTTAATTTAGGATTCATAAGTCCAATTGAAAGTCAACTCAAAATTTCGAAGGCAGTCTCAATCAAGAGATTGATTTAAACAATTCCTGGGATATGCTTGAAAGAAAAGTTCGGAGTACATCCACTCTATTCTCAGACAAATCGTTTGGAATGTTTTCGAATACTTTTCAATACACTCCTTATACGTGTAACTCTCAAAAGAAAAAATAAAACACGACTGATTTGAACTTGATTTCCCAACCCCTCTTCCAAGAGCCTTCTTCTTCCATCACACAATCGGTTTCAAATGCCCAGTGGCAATTGAAGTCAGCGACTCGTCACGGAACAATCTCGTCCTAATTGTGGTTTCTACCGTGTGCTGTTGTTTCTTCTAGGACTGAACTGAACGCAAACGTAAACCGACGAATTCGACCACATCGTTGATGGCCACCGGCAGCCAATGATTGTCGAGCCCCACCCCACCGGGTGTTTGCCGAGCGTAATTGAATTCTTTCGTTTGTTGGACGGTGACAGTGGCGTAGCTGGGATGTTTTTTTTTCTGGAGGGAGCCTAGAAGAAGCCCAACATATCACGAGTGTTGAATAAGGTGCGTATTATTTTTCGAAAGTACTCGAAACCAAAAATTCTTGTGCTCTTCTGAATTGAAATCACATAAAAATAGAACGCTTCAAATTTGAGCCAACAATATTAAGATTTAGAGGTGGCGCAAGCGGCTTGAGGGCGAATTTTCAAGTTATAAAACATGACCTGCATTGAAGTCTTTATAAATATCTTATCTCTCAATCGATTTTGAAATTTTTAGCATCATTGTGCTCGAAATTATATAACAATCAGTTTGCTAGACATCAAATTTATCTAAAATTAAAACTAGACATAATTGAAAGTAGTTTTCTACATTTTCATTCCGAATCTTGACTAAGACTTCATGAGTACTCAATCGATTTTAAATCTTTTTACGTGTCCTTAGATTTTAGAAAACTATCTGATCTGACTGTCTGATTAAATCCGCGTTTATGAAACGTAAGCATAGATTGTTGAACTGAACTAACTGAACAATTGAATCAAATGATTGATGCAATGTCCAAAACCATTACTATGACTGAAGCCAAGTGTAAAAGTTGGTGTAAAATTTACTTATAAAATTGTTTTTCTAATGGATCCAAATCTATTTGTGAAAATTTTGGATTGGAGTGCTCAGTTTTAAAATGGTAAAATGGACGAGGTTGCTATCATCGTTCATAGGCGTATAAAACATCAAATGTTTTCGTCTTTTGAAACTTTGGGTGCTTCTTTTGCAACACACCTTGGTAAATATACTATCCTGGCTGCTTATTTCCCTTCATTTGTTTTGAACTGACTCGCGGAAATTTACTCACAATTAGTTAAACTTTATTGTCATTGGTGAGTAATACCAAAAGGCGCAAATAGCAGTTATTACTGTCGATAGCCGGTTGCTGTCTTGCCACGTTGACCAGGCGATTGTGAATTTAGTGAATTTAGCACCCACAAGCTTTATTTTCATTGTTTATGAGAGTGAATGTAATAATGCAGTAAAGCTAAGAAGTTTTGTCCGCTCAAAGTAACGAACAGCGTCTGATTGTCGTATACTCTGTTGATAAACTTTCCACCTTCAAAAATCACACTTTATTGTAAAAAATATTAGTATATTTGGTATCGTTGGAAGGGTAAGTTCTTAGAGAACTTGTTTTTCATAGTCACAATAAAATATTTTGCCAGTTTTGAGGACATTTGCGTCTTATGGGTTTTATATGGCTTTTTTTTTTGTTAGAGTTTAATGAAGAGTAGAGGTTTATAACAGTTTTTGGATAAAAAAATCCTTAGGTTAGAGATAACCTGTATCAACGCTAGCTCATATGTTTTGAGCAAAACAGAGCCGCTTATCTCATTTATATGAAGGTTCAACTACGACTCTCCAAAATGAGCCGTTATTTCGAAAATATATTTAAGTCTTCAATGATCCAGGTATGAATCCATTCTATCATACAATATGGGCGAATGCTAGAGACAAGGCCTGTGAAGAATTTCACCCCATCATTAATGTTTTAGAAACTTTCATCACAAAGATATTTGAATTCGATGACTGCATGATAAATTTGAAAGGTATGCTTCCAATTTATTTCTAATAAGGTGAAAATAACAGATAAAAATCATGTTCAAAGCAAAAAACTGAGTCTGAACAGATTAACAATACACATAATTGAAATAATAGACACGGCAATACATCGACTGTACTACATCACTATTGTATTCTTACCCTGAAAGAAAAATCTCTTTAAAACAACCAGTCACCGTGTGCAAAAAGTTTTAGTTTAATATATCTTGATACATAAAAGTGGCGGGCCGGTAAATGGCTGGGCATGGCGTACCATTGGTACCTGCGTACCTGCAGGAATAAAATAGACCCCTTTGTGCGGTCCTTAGTCTCTTTGCCCAGCAACTCCTATCCCTACCCTCCTCGTGGTACTGGCCGGGGTACGAGTAACCTTGGAGAAGATCAGGTAACCAACCCCCGGTGGAAACTTTGGTCGTATGCTGACAGGGGAAGGGGGGGTTTGCTTTTGCTCTTGCTTCTGCAAACCTGGAGCGTCTGTACTTCATGTTAGGAGGCGGTTCACAACAGCGTCCTGTTCCCCCATGTCAGGGGCGGCTGATCATCGTCCAAGTGCCAGAGAAAGGACTCTAAGCTAAACTGCGCATTATGGCCCTACGAACATTTATGGGGATGGTCCTCCGGAAATCTAGGGGGTTGGTGTCAGGCCCTGCAAGCCCAACCGTAAAAACACATCAGCAACAGGAACGTCAACGAGAAAAATACGGACCGTAACAATCGGCAAAGACCACAGCGACGAAAATGGACTAGCGATTGGAAACTCGGTACGTGGACTGCAAATCTCTCAAACTTCATTGGAAGTACTCGCATACTCTCCGATGTACTGAAAGACCCGCGGTTTCGACCATCGTAGCGCTGTAAGGAGGTGTGCATTGGTGCGAAACGTTTAGAGGTATCATAAACATCTACCAGAGGTATGGCTACGTCAGCACAGCGGACATCGGAAACCAACCAGCTCCAACGATGGGGGAAGTTAAGGATGCCATTCAACAGCTCAAGAACAAACCAAGGCCGCTGGCAAGGATGGTATCGGAGCCGAACTCATCAAGATGGGCCCGGACAGGTTGGCTGCTTGTCTGCATCGGCTAATAGTCAGAATCTGGGAAACGGAACAGCTACCGGAGGAGTGGAAGCTAGACGTTATATGCTCTATCTACAAAAAGGGCGACAAAACTGGAGTGTGAAAATTATCGTGCAATCACCATCCTAAACGCCGCCTACAAAGTGCTATACCAGATTCTCTTCCGTCGTCTATCACCTATAGCAAACGAGTTCGTGGAAGTTATCAAGCAGGTTTCATCGACGGCCGCTCGACAACGGACCAGATCTTTTCCGTGCGGCAAATCCTCCAGAAATGCCGTGAGTACCAGGTCCCTACGCATCATTTGTTCATCGATTTCAAGGCGGGCATACGATAGTATCGACCGGCGTAGAGCTATGGAAAATCATGGACGAGATCAGCTTTCCCGGGAAGCTCACAAGCATTGATCAGAGCAACGATGGACGATGTGCAAACTGCGTGAATATCTCGGGCGAACACTCCAGTTCGTTCGAGTCTCCGCGGGGACTACGACAGGGCGATGGACTTTCGTACCTGTTATTCAATATTGCGCTTTGAAGGTTTTATGCGGAGAGCCGGACTTAACAGTCGAAGGCACGAATTTTCACGAGATCCGGACAATTTGTTTGCTTCGCGGACGACATGGATATTATTGGGAGAAAATTTGAAACGGTGGCAGATTTGTTTCACCCGCCTGAAACGCGAAGCAACAAAGATCGGGCTAATGGTGAATGCGTTGAAAACAAAGTACATGCTGGTTGGCGAACTGAGCGCGACAGGGCCCGCCTAGGAAGCAGTGTTACGATAGACCGGGGGAAACCTTCGAGGTGGTGGACGAGTTTGTCTACCTCGGATCCCTTGTTGACGGCTGACAACAATGTTAGTCGGGAAATACGAAAGGCGCATCATCAGCGGAAGTCGTGCCTACTATGGGCTCCAGAAGAAACTGCGGTCAAGAAAGATTCCACCCCCGCACCAAATGCACGATGTACAAAACGCTCATAAGACCGGTAGTCCTCTATGGGCATGAGGCGTGGACTATGCTCGAGGAGGACTTGCAAGCTCTTGGGGTTTTCGAACGCCGAGTGCTAAGGACGATCTTCCGACGGCGTGCAGGAGAACGGCGTGTGGCGGCGAAGGATGAACCACGAGCTCGCTCAACTCTACGGCGAAACCAGTATCGTGGAAGGTAGCTAAAGCTGGTAGGATACGCTGGGCAGGCATATTGCAAGAATGCCGGACAACAACCCTGTTAAAAGGTGTTCGCCTACAAATCCGGTCGGAACAAGAAGGCGTGGGGCGCAGCGAGCTAGGTGGATGGAGAGCGTGGGTCACAGTCGAGGATGGAGAGAAGCGGCCCATGAACTGAGTGATTTGGCGAAATGTTGTCGGCGAGGCTTTATCAGATAATTGATGTAAAGCCAAATAAGTAAGTACATAAAAAGTGGCGACGTATAGTACAATTATCGCATTGGTATTGTAAGTCGGTGATCCAGCGCATATATATTTGACATGGTGGGAAATCACCGGATTAATTCTGCCTAATTGGCTGTGGTAAGAATTAAAATTTACGGCAAAGCCCTGGTTGTTTTGATATGTTTCGCGAAAATTGTGAAGAGAGTGTAAGTTGTGGTATTAATGTGCAGAGTAATTAATATTATTTATTTTACGGAATATGTCCTAAAATTGAATATTTTTCGGACTTGATATTGCGGCTGTGGAGAAGCCCAATGGCTTTCAAACGAAGAATTTGCTGTTTCAGTGATAAGAATTGTGTACAGATCGAAATGTGCATGTTTTTGATTGGACATGTGATGTTCTTGAGATTTCAATATTGCGTTGATCAATTGATCTTATTTTGGTTAAGTGAATGTTATCATCAACTTTCGAGTAGGATAGAGATTAGATTCTAGAATAGATGAAGTTCTCAAGGAGGAAGAACTGTGGTGCATACCACATCAATATCAATAAATTCTGGTGCTATAAATGTATTGTAGATTGCCTTTGTTGGGTGTGAATAATATACCCTTCCATGAGATGAAATAAATAGCCACCGGCAAGTTGGGACTCGCTTTTGTCTTACCGTGTAAGCTGTTGAACTGTCTGCATCACTATTGTTCTCTTACCCTGAAAAGAAATAATCTTTTATAAAAACAAACCAGTCACCGTGTGCAAAAAGTTTTAGTTTAAATAATATTTTGAATATATAAATATAACAAAATTAACGTTCCGTTCACATTTTTCTTATAAAGAACTACCATAAATTATGATATGACGATTTTCGCATTTATTTATTAGCCATACTGTATGCCCTCGATCACTTAAATCCACGGGTGCTTGGATGCTCCTGTCTCCAGGGCCTGCAGTCAACTGACCGAATTTGTGAAGTATCGCCATTTCGCTCCGAGATGTTGGGCATAAATCGCCATCTTACTAGCATGCGCCTCTGCAAAGATTTCGCTACAATCTCTAAGTAGAATGAATATCCTTGAAAAGACTATTGGTTGTAAAATGCGGCTCCTACCGTGTCTCCGCACTTTGGGTCCATCAGTGTAGACGACGATGGAGTTGCAAGCATTGGCGCAGGATAGGGGGGGCCAGGGGGGCCAGCCCCCCCCCAGAGTCTTCGCAGGCCCCCCTCCAGAATTTTGAATGAAAATAAATATGAAAAAAAATGTTTACATAATTCTAAAGTGAAGTAAAATATTCTGAATCTATTGATAAACATTCTTCAAGTAGTTACGTTCTTTTAATTTTGTTCAATAATAGTGGGAAAACCAGATTGTCGTTCACAGCATTAGTGTGGCGGTTCTGAATTCGTTGAATTGTGCGACCATCGAAAAAATTAATCGTCCTGCTGTCGCTCGACATCTCCGTTTCAAAAATACTGTGAAACTAAAAAGCGTCAGTATCCTAAGAAATCGGATCCTTAAATTCGTATTTTCTGAGTAGGGCAAACCATACTATTTCAAATGTTCTAGCATAGTGTAGCCCTTTTACCTGAATTACGATTTTCTGTGTCCTTGGAGGGTGCCCTGATCAAGGTGTCCGGTGATGATGATTGTCTCCATAAGATTTCTTTGAAGAAATTTATTGATAAAAAAGGTCTCGGCAAAGAAATAAATAGGCAAAATTACTAAAGGAACTTCTAAGACGTAAAGTAGCTGCAATTATTGGCGAAAAACAAGGCCTAATTCAAAACATATCTCTTCAAAGAATTTCGAACTTACCTAAGGCTTCAAAAAAAAAGTAAAAAAAAACGGCCATAATTTTTGATTCCAGCAATATGTTCTTTCTCTGTTTTCGCTTCATTTTTTTTAATAATTTCGTATGAATGAAACTTTTTAATTTATCTCTAAACTACGTTTTACCAAGTAAGTTTTTTACAGTCTCAAGAATTTCAGTGATCAAATTCGTTAATGTATATCGAAGAGTGGTTTATACCTTTTGCTTCAAATCTTTTAGAAAGTAGTCAAATTATATTGAGATTTGCTAAAAAATTGCTAAACCTTGAAAAAGTTCAAACTTTGCCCTAACATTTTTTTCAAAATAATCGTTGATTCTGTCAAATTCTTCATATAGGGGAATTTACGTATTCTTGGCAGTCCAAACCGATGTCGCGCTTCTTTTGCAATTTTCTCGAACATCAGCAGACAAATTACGTTTTTGCTTGTTTACATGCAGGGCAGGTAATCGTCATCGTCAAATGGAAAAAGTCGTCGACGAAACTAAAAAAAGAATCGTCATCGTCACTCAACCAGCGTTGGATGACGATTTGCTGCAGTCGTCCGCCACAAAGGCTCGGCGTCATGACGAAACAAAATAAACCTCCTTCGTTATGGTCGAATCTTCTTTCGGGGAGCTCTGAGCCGACTAAAACTATGAACCGTGGCGTCGATAGATTATGAGCCTTTATTGAAAAAAAAAAAATAAAACAAAAACAAAACAACAAAACGTGTCCGGAATTGAACAAACGATCTCTGAATTATCAACATCACGCGCTTACCAACAGAGCTATTGTAGAAGCTTGAGGAGTAAGGGTTAAATTGCCAATACAAGCAATTCTGGGATGGCATTCGCCGTTTTGTGCATAGCAAAGCGAATATACAATAAACGCCTCCTTCGTTTGAGAAAGGGGAGCGAACGGAATGAAGACAATGTGGTTCGTAGACGATTTTGGGTTGACGTTCGTCGTGCATTCTTTCGTCGATGACGAGACGACGACCTGCCAGAGTTTATTATACTGGATGACGATGTCTTTTTTTTATTTCGTCATCGCACTGTGACGAATCTGACGATTGCCTGCCCTGTTTACATGTATGCGCTGCTCAATCCTCTATCAATTCACACCGATAGACTTGTTAAAAACCTTCTTGGAAACTTATTTATAACGCTTCGAACAACCAATATCCGTGTGACTAATGTCGGCAGGCCTTAAATCTCTTCGGCAGATTTTCCATAAGAAACTGTAGCCAAATCTCCAAATCAGTCGCACTTTGAGGCGTGCTCATTTGAATTGATGGCATCTATGGTGAATTTGTTCGTCTAGTCTCGGCAATCTCGTCAACGGGAAGCTGACAAAACAAAGAAACATCTGAATGTTTTCATTGATGTGTTTTTAAAGATCTGTGTATCTGGCATTTGAAATCTGGTTGCCGATAATAGCCAAAGCCGTAAATGACCCTAGTTTTCCCAAAAAAGTCATTAAAAACTTTTTTGCAAAGTTCATTATTAGTCCTTCAGAAATATTTTTAAATGCATTGTAAATTGCGTTACAAATTCTCCTTTGTTTTTTTTTTTTTTTGTAAATTCTACTTCAAATCCCCAGATTTTACAGGAATTATATACGAAAAGTATTTTTGGAATGTATTTTGGCTTCGAATCTCCCAGAAGAAATTTATTGAAAAATCCCAGGCATATTTTTTACTTCCAAAATCAGCAATTTAGCAAAATAACTGGGTAGGGATTAATTAAGAAATTCATGAAGAAATTTGTGAAGATCTTCCTTAAAACAATGTTTTATAAATTCTGCAAAAAATATATATTCTGGAATTGAATTCTTGTACATTTTCAAGGCGGAATTCCTAGAGGCTTTTTGGCTTAATTATGAAGATTCTGAAGGAGCTCCTTAAGAAATTTGTTTTTTTTTTTTTTTAATATGATTTGAACGATTTCAATTATCCTGCAGTTTATTGTTTATTTATCCAGCCCATTCATTCACCTCTAGAGAAAAAAAATAGATAATCACTTAACTTTGGTTGTTTCGATCTGATTTAACATTTTGTTGTTTCTCCTTCCTTCACATGTCGTATTCTTAGGCACCTTCGTACAAAAAATTCGTACTCCAAAAAGCAACATTTTAAAGAATCTAAAGGAGAAAAATGGATTCCAGGAGTTCTTATACGTATGGCTCCTGATTTCTGAAAAAACCATCAGAAATTCCTCAACGAATTTTCAAAGTTATGCAAAAACTTACTCCAAGTTTTTAAATTATGAATTTTGTTATAAAACATTTTTAGCTGTGTGCTTGATATAAACAACTTTTACAGTTCTACCACAATAGTTAAAAGTTTTTAGATTAATCTGCCATATTTAAGCTTCGGAGTTCATGCGAAACATTTTCAAAAAATGTAAGATACAAACACCGTCATAAAAATTCCATCTGTTTTAACATAAACCATTCTCTATTATAAAGACGATAAAAATTAACAAGATTTTTTGTAGTTAATCCTTAAAAAAACGCCAAAGCTTATTCTGTGAGTCACATCGTCAGGACGTCAGAAAGTTCTGAAAAATTCTACGATTAATTCTTGAGTTTCCCGATAAGAGTTCAATATTTTTCCAAATTCAATTTGAACTTTAATAATAAAAAAAAAAAGAAATCTCTGTTTTGAATATTTGCACGGAAGAGTTTTTGAAAGAATAGCTGAACCCATTCCACTAAAAACATTGAAATGATTGAATTGAAAAAATATGGGTAAGGAATTCAAATTGATTTTTAGATAAATCTAAAGAAACACTTAGAAAATTTTCTTTGAAAAAATGCAAATAGATTTGTTGAAAAGTTCTCTGAGAAATCACTAAGCACATTTTCCCAGTTAGATCTTATTTCATTATTTATGAAAACCTTGTGGAATATTAGGAGAAATCAAGAGAGAATCAATAATTTTTGCTGTGAATTTTTCAAGCAATCTTCTACAGGGTGTCGACTCAATTTGGAAAATAAAAGTCCCTGACTTTCCCCGACCTCCCAGTAATTTTTCAGAAACATTTCAGAGTACTGAATTTGGTTTAAAGACAAAATAAAAATAAAGTTTGTTTGTTTACCAAGTTTGGCATATCGCAGTACACTTTCTACGACATTCTAGATTTTGATGTATTACTTCAAGTGCCGTCAAATTTGGAACAACTACAAGGAAAATTTAGGTCTTTATTTGCCGTAATAGGTCGTATAAAGAAAAAGCTTTCGCTCAGTTTAGCAAAGGATTTCACTTTACTCGAATACAACTGTTATATAATTTTCTAGAGCGTGTTTTAAAGCTAGTATGATTAAACTGATCACTTGAGTGTTTTCTTTCAAAGCTCAAAGATTCGTATGAAACAAAAAATAGTGAAACCTGAGTAGATACCCAGAAAATCCTGAGTCATCTACTTACTAATCATACTCGGTTAAAATCTTCAAGATTTCAAATTCTCAATGTTTTTTCTCTACATGTATTTGTTTAATATAAGGAGATGCTAGTTCATAAACTATTACAGAAAATCTTACATTATTCCTCCATAAACTAATGCGAATATTTCTTCAAGAATACTTAGGAAGATTTTTTCAAAAGTCTCAATTTTTTTTACTCAAAATGAATTCATTTTTTTCGAATAGGTACTTCAAATAATTCTTCACGAAGATTTGTTACAATTTATTTATTTTAATAAAAATTTTGGACTTTCCATATGAATTATGCCTTGGTTTTCTTCCCCGAAAGAATTCATGTTTTAAAAAATCATTCAGAGATTTATTATTGTTCTAATAAAAACTTGTCGTGCCTCCAGCAATGCTGTGAGGAACTGCTCTAAGAATTCAATAATCGATTCTTCTAAGAGTATCTTCAAGAAATCTCACAAAATTTCAATAACTATCATAGCAGAAATTCTATTTAGAGAATTTCTGGATTCTTAAAAATCTTGGAGCAGAGGAAAAGCACTTAAATTTCAGATTCACAAGAATTCGGTAAACGTTCGGTACATAAATGTTAAAATTTTAACTTCACCGGAAAAGACCGATGAAATTGTCAATAAAATTCAATTTATGATAGCGGGGATGATCTAGACATAACAAATTGCAAAGTATCGCAGATTGTTAAGGAGAATTTCAGAAGAATCTCCAGAATATCTGGGGATTTTTTTGTGTTCATTCTGCGATTCAAAACATCAGTATAGGAAAGCTCCTAATGAAAATCCTAAAGTAGCGCTTGGAACCTTATTCATCACATTTTCAAAATTCGAAATTCCGAGGATTTTTTTTATAGATAGTAAAATATAGTTTGCTTTACCATACATAACAGCGCTTTATCAATGGTTAATAGCTAAGATTGATTACCCATTTCGTCCAACAAATTTATGGTATTCAATAATTTGCAGATAACCAACTCGTTTGATGTTGTAATATAGTATTGGTAGATAATATTTCATGACCTGTAGTGAAATTCCCTGACTTTCCAGGTCAAAAATTGGATTCCCTGGCATTCCCTGACTTTCCAGGTTTTTCCAGGTAGTCGACACCCTGACTTTAAGAATTTCAGAGAGATTTTTGAACACAATTTTGGTAATATTTATTGTAATATTTGTTGGAGAAATCCCAAGTATTTCCAGAAAATCCTTAATACATTATTAATGAACAACTTAATGATATTTTCAACAATTAAAATTTATGTGTGATAAGTACGTAGTATAGCTTCATGGAGAAATATTTAAAATTCTGATGTCTTCTTTTGAGCAATTTGATACAGTTTTTTTCGAAAAATTCCAGATTATAAAGCCTAAAGAAACTCCGGGAAAAATCTGTTTAATAATAACTACTTATTCCGTGGGAGTCCCAGCAAAAACTGAGTGAAAACTGGTAAAGGCGTTCTTGCACTGGAAAAGTACGGAAATAGTTTAATGAAAAGATCCCCGATACTTGAAAAGTTTGTGCAAGAACTTCAAAGGGATATTCTTCGTGAGTTCTTTTGAAAAATTCTTGAAGGATTTTTTTAATGGATTAGACAAAGAATTGATATTTTCCGTAATTATTATTATTATTAATATTAATATTTATTTAGGACACTTTACCATACGTGTGGCATTCGTGTCGAATTTTCCGTAATGAAAATTGTGATTTACAAGCATTACTGATATTCAGAGATAATAGCTGATATGAGACAAAAACACAAACAGATAAAATCAACGCAAATTTTCGCAAACTACGAAATTTGCGAAAATCATGATTATTATTCGGTAAATCAAGAATTTTCTAGGCCCCCCTAGGCCCCCTCCAGGAAAAAATCCTAGCTACGCCAATGGTTGCAAGTCGATAGAAGTTTCTCCGGTGGGTCACAGGCTCGAATACTCTTGACGTCCCATATACATAATCGAGGGTTTCCGTCCGTACCAAGTACGATCGCCTTGTCTCACAAGATGACAGGAGGGAGGGCCGTATCTGTAATTTCCTCTAGACGATCCGAAGCGCGTCGAATTAAAGAATTATTTTTTTGGCAACACTGTCTGAGTTTGAAAACCAGCCAAAAAACCAACGGATAATCGTCAGAGTGACAGCGGAGTAGCGCCAACTTGGAAAGCTACGACACAGCGATGGGAACCGGGACGCACACTTGCCCTCAGTAGTTTGGAAGCCTCTCACCCACCCACCGCAGTCGAGCCTCTTCTGCCAGCGACCCACAGCCGTCTCCGTCCTGTGTGTGCTTACCAATCCGATACCGTACGTTAGTTTTGCAGTAACTAACGCCGATTCGACTTGTTTCGATTGCCTCGCGGCAGTTTGGCTCCGATCATCTTCAGTATTCCTAGACGCGACTCGCATGCTGTTTTCACCTTCTTACAATGCGGCTTGAACGTCAAGGTACGATCCAGGGTGATTCCTAGAACCCTCACCGGTTTGTTTTCGGAATGGAGACTTGATCAACGACTACTTTCTGAGCCGGTTCTCGACGCGCATTCGGGCTGCAGTAGAAAATATGCGACTTTGCTGCAGACATTCAGAAGCCGACGCTTTTCACCCATTTACAAACAGCCTTCACGGCGGTCTGCAATTTCTGATGCACTCCTTCGTTTTTAGTTCCATCCGGCAGTACCAGGAAGATGGGCTGCATCGCCACCAGATACAGCGTTACGGATAACACTGATCCCTGCGGCACACCATTTTGCAGCTTGTGTTCACTGGATGTGTAACCACCAAACGACACCTGAAACGTTCGCTCCGAGAGAAGCTTTGCAGAGGATTCATCATCCGACCACGTTTCCATCATGATTTCAAGGTGCGAAGTATACCGGTGTCACCAGGTGGTGTCGTATGCTTTTGTCAGATCCAGAGACGTAATCATACAGTGCTTCTTTCAATACTGATTGGGCTGCAAAATAATGAGCCGACAACCTGGGAAAACGCTCTTTCTCAGTATAGCTCTGGTCCTCACAAGTCCCTACCTCATACTTCTACGAGTCAACTGATGACAAAGACCGCCAGCTAAGGGTTGTGCACTAAGCTGGTAGTGCAGCCTGGGCACTATTGTCCTTCTCACTTCAGCTAGAGCGAGGAGGGGCGTCTTGAGCGTCTGTACACCAAGAAGGTGTAGCTCAAAAAATGTCGTTCCTCGGAAGCTACACTTAAGAAGGCGGCCCCGTCACGAGGATAGGGTACCTTAAGCTAACAACCTCCTGTTCCAGAAACTTTTCAAAACCGCTCAAGAAACCGACAGAGAAAGATTACGAACTGATGTATCGGCACCAGGGTTGGGAAAAAATCTGAATTTCACTCTACAGTAGCCAAACAAAGCCAATCACAGTCAGCGAAGCCAGTGAAACCCACGCCCATCGCTGCTGTAGACAAAATGCCTTGAAAACAGCAAAACACCCGTTGCTAAGGGCAACCCAAAACTACTGTAGAAAAATGTTCTATTTCCACGCTGCATTTCCCGCATTTAACAACGGACATGATTTGGAACATGGAACCCTAGCCCAACACGGTAAACTGACACAACTTGCCAATGAGGCATGCCGCATGTAGCATGAGATCCTAGGACTAAGCGAAGTCCGTTGGCCAAACTTTGGTGAACACAGATGGTCATCAGGACAAATTCTGGTATACTATGGCTTACGAGGTGAACGCGCTCCCCGTCTCCGAGGTTGGTTTCTTACTCAGTGCCCAGGCACACTCTGCGCTTATGGGAGCCTATCAATGAGAGGATTGTCGTTGCCAGATTTAGACCACGGGTTCGCAACCTTTCCATAATCCAATGTTATACGCCAACCGATGCTGCCGACATGCAAGAAAAAGAAAACTTTTACAATCAACCGTGGTCGTAGAAAAAAAAATCCAAAGGTTATATCAAAATGTACATGAGCGGCTTCAATTCAAAGACTGGTTCCGTCTACAGCAGACGTAAATGACACATTCCACGCACATCTACGCCAGGATATCAAAAATTCAAACTCTGAAATATTTCCAAAGCTATGCAAAACATGAAAGACAATATGTTGGATTGTATAAAAAACATAAATTTAATTGAAAGTACAGTGAAAAACATACCTGAAAAGTTAGATAAAGTTTATATAATTTATTGGTGAGAAATTGAGACATTAAACAACTTTTTCATAATAGCCCTGTATCATAGTTTCTCAAGTGTAATATGATTGTTTTATCCGTTAACTAGAAGGGTATTACATGACATTGTTATGTGCGGGTTTAATTTTTTCAAACAAATTATTGGTTCTACGAAAACGTATGTTTTTCAAATAGTCACATTATTATGGTGTCGCGTTACGAAAATAGCCTTATTTTTGACATTGTAAAATAAATACTTCTTATAGAACTCTTATATTTTGGATTCTCTTCCTACTCGTCAAGATACGTGTTTTCATAAAAAAAGATTTAAAATCGAACCATTCTTCGAAAAGTTACACTAGGTGCAAAGTTTTGGTGTCGCGTTACGTTAATTTTAACCGTACATTTTCAGGATGAAACTACAAATTTCAAAATGCTCGTTCTCAGCAATACTACAAACCGATTTTCGAAATTTTTGATTTTTAGTAGATGGAAATAGTTATACTATCTTTCAGCGTTGGTGTCACCCCACTAAAACCCTCCCCGTTTTTGTAAAATGTGGGTATGCCTGTTTTCTCTTGTTTTTCACTCAAATCTGATCAAGTAGCTCTGGTTTTTAATGGCTAGTGACCCAAATCTTCTCAGACAGGTGCCGTTTAGTGCAGGAATAGTCTCTTACATGTTGTGGAATACTTGGCTTCGATGGTAAACAACGTGGTTCTTCAGTGGATAATCCGGAATATCCGTAAAAATGGTCAATTCATGAAAATAATCCAAGACAGTTTTTTTTTGCAAACTCACCAGAACTCCTTATTATAAAACGCAATAGATTATTTGAATTGTTCATGGACCTAGGTGGTCACAATAATGACCTCCAGAAGATCCGGAACATCCGTAAACATGGTCATTTCGTGAAAATCATCCTGGATCACTGCGCTTTTTTTTCAAAACATATCAGAAATCAATTACTAAACATAACGGATGATTGAGATTGTTCTTGGATATAGGTGGTCATTATGAAGCTCTTGAGAGGATCTGCAGCAACCGTAAAAAATAATCATATCGTAAAAATCAACTTAGACACGTATTTTTTTTTTCAAATCTTCTGGATGTCTTGTCATGACATTTATCTATGTTGACATTCATCCTTTACGTTGTATAATAATTAATTTGATTAAGTTTGCAATAAACTTCGGTGATCAAGGTGGTGTTTAATTTCAATACAAATTATACTTCTTCTTCTTCCTGGCGTTACGTCCTCACTGGGACAGAGCCTGCTTCTCAGTTTAGTGTTCTTATGATACTTCCCCAGTTGTTAACTGAGAGCTTTCTTTGCCAAAGTTGTAATTTTCACATTCGTATATCGTGTGGCAGGTACGATTATACTCTATGCACAGTGAAGTCAAGTAAATTTGCTTTACGAAAAGATCCTGGACCGACCGGGAATTGAACCCAGACATGACTTTGCTTTGTAGCCGCGGACTCTAACCACTCGGCTAAGAAATGCCCCCAATTATACGTGTATTACAAATTTTATATGTTCTATAATTATGATTTTTTTACGTGTTTAAAAAACGCGCAGTGGTCTAGGATGATTTTTACGACCAGTTTTGTGGATTTTACCAAGGGAGTTGTAGTGGCCCATGGCAGCCCTGATTGGATGATTTTATAAATTGATAATTTTTATGAATATTTACCAACCATTCTTAAAACCAGACCTTAAACCAGAGCTTTGTGCAAAAAAGAAAAAAAGAAACATAGGGAAAGTGTACCAGTTATGGCCATAGTAGTTCCCTTTTTGGCCATATGTAAAGTTTTAATACCTATCACATTTTATATCTTTTTGAATGTTTTTACATCAAGATATACGTTAAATCTAACTACTACAACACACAAACATTTTCAAAATTTGAAGACATTAAAGTAATCACGTATGGTGAAATAGGGACTCACTATGTCCATAACTGGTACACCTACCCTATTTACCTCTTACTAAAACGTGGAAGGTTTCAGAAGAATTGCGCCAACGCTTAAATCTGGTACAACTATTTCCTTTCAATGATAGCTCAAACAATCGGTTGAATAATTGAGGAACTGAATTTTATGAGTTGAAATGTATTCACAGTTTCGCATAAAAACCTAATTTAATAACTCTTCTGTGCGGTAGAATTCCAAGATATTCAGATCACTATATTGAGACCATAAACGTTCTTAACAATTTTGCTAAAACATGATCCTCAAAATACTACATGGCTACGTTGAAATATTATTGACCCAATATCTGGTTCAGTTACATCCCTGTGCCTCAAAATTCTGTATCCTTCAGACCACCATTAGTAAATCATAAACACTTGCACACGGTATGTCTGAACCAGCAGATTATAAAAATCGAATGTACATCGGATATTCTCATCATCTTTAGAAGAGATCAAAGGAACGGTTAAAAATTTAACCCAAAAAAAGTGCAATTACTCCACTGTACAGCAGCTCTACATATTTTTCGTCCCATCATTGGGAAGCTTTTATGGTCGTCTACAAATTTCTGAAACAATATTCTCAAAATAATTTATTGAATCTTTTTAATTATTTAAACCATTCATCAGATCCATTAACTCCACTGTGTTATTGAATTTCAGATAGTTTCGACAATCATAAACGTCTGCTTGTCGACTTTGCCGAAAGCATACTTTTAAAAGTGCATCGTTGAAAGGTTTACATGATTTTATTTTACAATCAAATTCAATCATTCTAACATGTATCAAAGCTCAAGATTACTCGCGCCGCCATCCGAAAGCACTGTACCGGAAACATTCTTTAAAAATCACAGAAATATCTTAACATTATTGCAAAGAATTTAGTCAAATTTATATGGTGACTACAAGTGCCATCTACGCTTTTACAAAGCGCGACATTCTCAAAAGTTTCCACAGGAACATTAAATTAATTTTAACCAGTGTCGGATCAAATTACCCAACTGTGAGGCAGAATGTCGAATGTATTAAACAAATAACAATACTAGATATACATTTTTTCTGGAACCCGAAAGCAACATTACCGATTTTATCAATAAAAATAAAAAATGCTTTTTCGTAACGCGACACCATTTGCAGAACCCTGTTGGAAGATGAACGTAACGCGGCGCTCATAAAATGAAATCAATGATTTCTGCAATTATTCAATATTTCCATCCAGTTTGAAGTCACACTCTGATTCTTATCAATACATAGAAGGATTGCCTAGAACAAACCCGGATTGTGAAAATAATAGCAGAGCAGATATAGGCGATTATAGAGTGACGTTTAAAAAAGTGCATTTCAGCGATGGTGTCGCGTTACGAAATGCAACTGCTTTTAGTTACCATATATACAGTGTTATGTTTCAAAATGAATGTCACAACATCAAGTACATTTAATATGCATGATATAAAACCTGTTTTATCACATGGTCACAAGGCATATTTCCGAGAACATGCCTAATTTGATAATGAAAGTCGGTTCCTCGTGGTGTCGCGTTACGCTGGAATGTGTCAAATGTGTAACAAGTACGCTTTCTAATTTAATATTCATCCATGTATTATATTCGTTAAATGTTTTCCATTAAATAGTATCGCATGTCCATTCGTTTTTATCATTGATTCATATACAGTGATACCTCCATGAGTCGATGTTCCATGACTCGATATCGACTCATGGAACCATACTAAAAACAAAATTTCATGGTTACTATGATGGTCCCTAGAAGCAGCGTTCCAAAGGATTTCTGTTCCAAGACTCGATATTTCCATGAGTCGATGGTCCCTTCAATATCGACTCATGGAGGTTTCACTGTATAAATTCACCGCATTAGATCGTCCCTTCTGTAGAGTTGCAAATGGCATACGCTTGTACAAATGAGTTCCCTACAGCAGTTACACGCGCCTAAGAAAAGAACCCAAGCCAGCCCAAATTGTCAACGCGCGCATATTTGCAATGTCTCTCGGCGGACATCGACCTGCCCAAAATCCTTTCAGGATTTAATGACCTTTTCCCGTTCGGCTTGGCACACTCCTACCGAACTTGGGGAGAGAATTTGCCTTAACGTGCTAATGCGGCCGTTTGAAAGAGAGGTCGCAATGCCATTGAAGTTTCGGTCCAAATTTTGAGAATTTTTGCACTCGCGAAATTGGACTTCGTCCCATTTCGCGACCTCGAAGCCGAAGGTCACAATTTAGCGGGTATCTGAGGACAATTCCCAGCCTTGATCGTCCACTTCGTTTCGAACTGTGGAAGAGGCAAGAGTGGTTAAAGTACTTGTTTCGCGTCGTGGTGTGCTTTATTAGGTGAAGTCTAACTACATGGAAGTTCTAATTAGTTTCCCTTTCCAGTGAGCTAGTTCAACTCTCTAAAGCTAGTAGAAATATTCTCGTTGAGTGTTTAGTGCGTGTGTAGAAACCAATATTGCGGGTAAGAAGTTAGTTCGCTAATTTGTGGGTGGTGTAAAACATGTGCGTTGTGGCTTTTTGTGTGATAGGATTCGTGGCAGCAGTGGCCATTGCCGGCACACCACCATCCACCAGAAACCCGCTCTTGACCCCCCGTTCGATTTCGGAGGATTCCCGGGGCACACGTGATCGAAAGAGGGTTGCGCCGCGCCATTCTGCGCGCCCTAGACAGGCAAGCCGCCATCACCGTTATCGTCAGCGTCAGCAAATCCATCAGCGTCGATCAACTCAACCGCCAAGAAGGAGGGAGACGAAGAACGCACGTGCCGCGTTCACGCGTAAGTCCGCGGATCCAGCGAGGACCAACGGAATGGACCGTTGATCGCATCCGCGATCGTGTACAGGCCGGAGTAGATGCCGATGCAGCTCCGTGTCCACCGGTAGTCCACCCCCACCATCCGTAATGCACCCGCAACTCGTAAATCCATGGTAGAGTAAGTACCAGGCATGCATGTTTTTGTTGTATCGTCCATGCGCATGAGACAGAACGGCACATTCGATATCCCGTGTCCGTCTCGAATTTATTAATGATTCATTGAGCACGTTATCACCCACACCCGTAGCTACCAAAACCCACACGCAGGAGAGGAGTCCGTGCACGGCAAGCGCCGTCGAAGAGAAGGAATGAAGTAGGAGAGAGTAAATGCACGTTAGAGTAGAGGAAAGGGAACAGAAGGCCTAGGCAAACATGTAGAGGGAAGAGCATTTTGTAAATATATATTATAGTAAACCATATGCGTTATTCGTTAGAGCTTTGCTCTGAGCTTTTATAGCTAAGTTTTGTGTGCAATAAATGTGTTAGTGGTTCCCAATCGAAATTGTTTGATGTAGTCAGTTGAAGAAATTAGTGTTTTGTGAGGGATTTTCATGTAGTTTGTTTCGCTTTTCTTGTAGCTTGTTTTACTGGGTAAGTCGGCCCGAAATCGACCTTTAACCTTTCTCAAATTGGAGACAGTTTGGAATGGAGTGACTTTCATACTGGGCCTGTGATGAGAACACCCCGCTCCAGTGATTAAGGTTTCTTGGAATTCTAGGAATTTGTATTTGGAACTTCAGTGTATTGATGGCCTTTAGCCTCTACCGAGAAGTACAAACGGCTAATTTAACGCAGCCAGTCAGCTTTCTTCCCAAGTTCTTTTAAAATTAACCCTCCCTTGAAGGGTCTCAGGCCAGGCAAACCTGCAAACTGTTGGGTGGTCTCCTTTTAGGAGTGGCGCTAAAGCCATCCACTTACGAACGGGAAGCGCGACGGGCTGGCGGGTTGCAAATGGAGACGAAGCCTTCTTGATGGGCAGAATGAACGCAGTGCCGACATCGCGTCTGACCATCACCTTCCCGTCGGCCGATATCCGACTGCGTATCGCGCGGATACATCATCAGTAGTAGAAAGTTGGGCGACGATTCAACAAATGCCGACTGAAAGACGTCGCTGTAAAGAGGTCTTACTTACGTCGAAAATTTGAGGGCTCGAGCTGTGGACATTCCCCAAGGTGGCAACGTGGAGGAACAATGGACCGCCATGAAGAATGCCTTCATCGCTACAGGTGAGAAATAATTTGGGCGAACTGCGCACCCAAAGAAAGCAGTGAATCACGGAAGACACCTGGAGGAAGATAGAGGGGCGGAGAAATGCTAAGGCCCGCGATAGAGAAAGTAAAAATCCGTGGAGCCAAAGCTTAAGCCCGTGAGCAATACTCGGCTCTAGAAAAGGAAATGAAACGCTCATGCAGACGGGACTAACGAGCGTAAGCGGGTTGTCTAGCCGATGAAGGCAAGAAAGCCGCAGCAATCGGCTGCATTCTCTTCCTCTACGATATTTTCCGTCACCTTAGGGAGCAAAGATGTCGCATTGCCCTGTAAAAGATACGTTTTAAACAGCTGCTTATTCGACTCAGCTGACCAACTGAAAAGAATGGTTAGAGCATTTCAAAAACCTTTTGGAAGTTTCGACTGTGCACAAACTTCTCGGTACGATTTGCCAAGGGCTGGATGCATTACATGTGTGACACGAGTCATGCCAACACTGAAGCTCCATCAGTACTTGAGATAGAGACGGCCATTCGAAGTATGAAGTTAAATAGAGTTCCAGGGGTCGATCGCATATCAGCCGAGATATTCAAGGCTGACCCTCTGATAGCTGCACAACAGTTATTCTACAATATCTAGGACCTTTCCGGCCGACTAGATGTAAGGCACTTAGTGAAGTTACGTAAAAGGTTATCATGTTATTGTGGTATAGTTCTCAAAGTTATGTGCAAATAATGAACCGGATACAGGAGAAGATTGACGCGACTCTCCCGGCGGCAGCAGGCAGGATTCCGTGCCGGACGTCACTCAGCAGGACATCGCAGCAGATTTAGCAGATTCATGGCGACGCAGCCTCAACAAAAAAAATCGGCCAAAACTTGAACCTGGAAACAGGTCATGGGCGATAGCGGGCAATCGTCCAGGGTGGAAATCTTTCACATCGGCCCTCTGCACCACCAGGGTGCCCAGGACCAAAAGTAAAGCAAGCAATACTGATTAAAAATACTTACTTGAAGTGCATTTTCTCAATGTTTTTTTTGTATAAATGTTACAAATATGCAGTTAAATGTAGTATATATTCCCAATCTACAGGTGAAACCGAAGATCTCCCAGAAATTAGCTGTAAGCTTCATACTGGTGCGAATTGTTTGATGGTTGTAATATGAGTCGTTTTGATCCCTAATAAGGATCCTTCTTGCCCACTGATCCACATCTGGACATCGTTTGCAATTCCTATCGAAATCGACACTTTTTCGTAAATAATCGAGTATTTTGAAGTGTATTCCAAAAAACAACTATATTCTGCAGTGCCAGGGAGGTAATTTTGTTTGTACCGCGTCACCATGTTTTTTTAATCATATTTTGGTCTGAAAAATGACCCTTAGTTGATCCATAACTGTGGGGTGACTGTACAATGACGATGAGTTCACGTGGTTATAAACCTTGATTATAATTCCTTTGAGAGATTATTGGTAAACGTTTGTAGATATGAAGGCCTGTACTCAAAAGAGTTCTTTTTAAACCATAAAAAGTTTATGAACTGAAAACTTGACAGAATATAATTTCATTAGCCTTAGTGGGTAAACATATTGTTCATAAACATTTGGGACGGGAGTTCACTCTTATTTTTTTCATGGGGGAAATCTACAATCAGACCCCAGACAAGGTATTCAGGGAGTGCGGGGATAGCCGCATCACCAACGACCAACTAAATCCAGTCCATGCACTGTACGTGAGCACTTCTCGCTGAATTGCTCAAAGTGGTGCACAAAGTGCACATACATTACCTTGGACTCAGACCCTTATCTCCCCGGAACCACCTTACGGTATTTCTTCGAGGAGGGGCCAGCACATAACACATGTAGCAGAAGTAGCCTAGGCAAACTGCTTCTCCTGGCCGACTTAAACTATGTTACAGGGGACCCAGCCTCGGAAGGACTAATCCTCTTCAGCCGACTCTTGGTCGGTGCGCAATTGCCGCTGCATAATGTGAGTGATAGCCGTAGCTACTGCATTCCATCACGCGACATCCGCACACATTCTTTGGATTATATTGTTTGGGGACTTGTCCACTGCGCATGTAGCGAGCAGTGATGGGAAATGTACTGTCGCAAACATTTACCACCTCGACATTCATATTTTTCTACACGAACATCAAAATCCAAAGCAAACCATGACCGTTCAAAACAAAAAAATGCCACGGCTCATCAAAACTGTAATCTTCTTCTTCCTAACGTTTTTTCAAACCCGAATGCGAAATGACTCGAGCACAGTGGTAACACGATTTTTCCGGTTTTCGGGGTTTGCATTTTTTGCTCGATAAAGGCAGCATGAAATTGAACTTGTTTATATGTATCGCAACGGAATGATTGTGCTCTTGCTGTTAACGCTAATAGATATCAACTAGATGAAAACACAAGCGAAAATATTAGCGATTGAATTATTTTACAACTTTTCCAATCATTCACCTCGAGATGGCTGGTCCGAAAACGGTCATAGCGGAGAGACAAAAACATTCAAGTAGTGTGTGAACCGTTGGCAGCGCAACGCCTGATGGTATTGATGCTGCTTCTGCTTTGTGTTTTGGTTGACTGGCAGAATCGATGAACTGTGGCAAATTGTGATCACAGTTCCCGAGTCTGGTAGCGAGCATGCGATCTCTCACAATAATAAAACGGGGCAATCGAACACGACGTGCTCCGCTGTTTCCTTCACTCCAGCACAATTGAGGAACGCAGGTAGAATAAGCCCCGAATCTATGCATATTCAGACAAAAACTGCGTCCAATGGAAGTTCACTTCCCCATGGGTTCTTTTATACCAATCTGACACATTTGGTATAAGCTGATCGGTCCATCTACCTCTAGTGGAGTTAGCCCATTCCTGCTGCCAACTTCTAAGCGATGCACAGTGCGTTGCTCCATAGACAAACATCAAATTTCAAGTTATTTTTTTCGGCGGATAATAAGTATCCAAAAGTGTTTATAGATAACATCGGCTATTGAAACGTGTATTTATAAGATTCATAAAGCACTTAAAACGACTACAACAAGCGGGTCGAAAGTGACAGTTGTCGGAAGTAGCAGAAAAACTTAATTTTGTCGCATGTTTTCAACATTACTTTCAACCAGTACGGAGGGGCGTTGAAACCAATATATTCAATCAAAATTTAAAAGAGAACATGTTTGAAGATTTCTTTAAGTATATTTGATGGGATAAGCACACCAATTTTAACTTTGAATATGAGAAATCTGCACGAGTTGGCCTATGAAATCAAACTTATAAAATACTAACATGTAACTTTGGTTATCGATTCAAAAAAAGTTCCACCGAGTGCCACCCTAAATCACTCACCAAACATCTTTTTCAGAGTGTCCTCTAAGAGGTCTGAAAGATACAGCTGCAACTCCCTGCAACTCTTTCGAGATTTTTCAACTATTTTTCGGTATACTCCTTAATCAACACAAAGTATGAAAATGAGTTGTTTGTGATAAAAAAATCCGAAAATCTCGCAAACGCTTTGTGGTCAAAAGCTGAACCAGACATTACACCAGAGCAAGTTTTATGTTTATAATAATATATTTTAAATGAAGTTTCCCAAGGATTTTATTCAAATTTTATGTTGAATACTAGAAAAATTTTTAAAATGTGCGCATTTTTTTTTTTTGCATAAAAAACGTATAACGTTTTTCTTGGAAAAGACAGTTTTGCGATTATGCGTATACTATATGTCATTTATGCAAATTGCCAAGCTCTTTTCACCAGAAAAAAACTTATCCTTTCATACCCAAGGTGCTTAAATGGCTTGATCTTTCCAGTTTTGATTTTTGTCCCGCATCTCCATACATTCAACGCACTGTGCGATGTCTCTTTACAAGCGTTTGCAAACTTCTCTTGTACCTCTTTGGTTGAAGCACGGGGAGCCCGAGATGACTATGATGCGCTTGCTACTTTTAAATATCATGATCCTATACGTTGCTTTCCAATCGCTTCAGGGTTTCTGCTCGTTCTAAGCAACTTTTGACCAGATTTGGTCCTCCGTACCTCAGTATGGATAGCGCCACACTTGCAGGAACTTGCGTTTGCTGGCAATTACAGTAGAGCTGTTAGACATCATCCTTGAAAGCGCCACTATAGCGGTAGATGCCCTTTTACAGGCATTTTGGACGTGGCTAGTGCACTATAGTGAAGCTGAGCTTGTCATCGATCATTACCCCCAAGGTGCCTAAGGGATCGTTTGGACTCTATGGTGCAATAACCAACCGAGATACGCACCCGTTGATCGGACTTACGGTTGTTGACCACCACCTCTTCAGTATTGTGATGGGCCAGTCCTAGTTTCTAAGATCTCAACCATTCCTCAACTATGGAGATAGAGTGCGCTGCTGTCAACTCTACTTCCTCCATCGATTTGCCATAGACCACTAGGGTGATATCATCGGCGAAGCCAACCATCTAAACACCTGTCGGAAAGAGCAGCCTCAGTACGTCATCGTACATAGCATTCCATGAAATCGGGCCCAGGATTGAACCTTGAGGTACCCCCACGGAGATTCTACCGCTTTTCTGTCTCTGTGTTACAGAGTAGAATTCTACCGTCAAAATAGATTTCTAGAAGCTTACACAACTGATCTGATATCTTGAGGTGGTGAAGTGCGAGTGCTATCACTTCCCAGTTTGAGTTGTTGGACGCATTCTTCACATCCAGAGTGACAACCGCCAATAACGATGCCATTCCTGTTATGCTCGATTGCCACCTCAGCTGTCTAAACGACCGACAGGATTCCGAAAAGAGTAGATTTACTTACCTTACTTTACATGTCAGGCTAAGAACTGGGTGCCCTCTGCTGTACGTAGGGGACGTCCCCATTCAACTCGGTTCATGGCCGCCCGTCGCCAACCACTTATTCTGCGAAGGGTCCGCAGACCTTCCTCAATTTATGCCAGTCGGATTGGTTTTTCGAGAACCATCTTCACCGGGTTGATATGATTCTTGTATCAACTTTGTTCTTAATCCTTCTGAAGATCATTGATTCTGCTTGTAGATTTTAAGACTTGTAGAAAGAAACTGACAGTTTTGTCTCACAAGTCACATTTTTTGCATATTTGGCATGCACCACCCCCCCCCCCCCCCCTTGTCTCTACGCCAATGTTCAACAAGCACATGGAATGCCCACATGCAACGGTCGGTGATTTCCAAAAGCCGGAAAGCGTGATGGCAAATGGTACAAAAATAAACGATTATGGCTACGCCTTGCCTCAGATGAGCACGTGCCCAAACAACATGGCCGCATAAGACTCGAACGTACCCCGATGGGGTAACTGGAAAACTTATGTTCCAACAATTTCCAATAACTGGAACATTCGTTATTCTTGGCTAAGTGTCCCATGACACAGCTTGACCACGATAAACAAGGCCGAGCGCCAGATAATCGAATCCATTTTTCAGACCTTTTTATGAATCCTAAATTCTCACGTCACACCTTCTGTCCGAAACTCGAACCCACAATCTGTTTCCTCCACATTCACCAAGAGGGGGACCAGAAGCTTCCGGAAAAGAAACAACCTCAAGCGTCAACATGTGGCTGACGGCTTCCTCCCTCCATTGACTGACTACTGCTGGTCCGTTCAATGGAGCGAGAAGCTTAGGAGGGCACCCTCCTTGGTGTGTCCTGGATCGCGTGTCAAGATAATTAATGGATCCATTCCATTCCGGAGTTGTTGTGTTTTATCGTTCTTTTTACGAGAATTAACGGCTTCGCCCTCCCCCTCCCTCTCCAGATCGAACGAAGACATCACGTGCTGCATCTTTGAGCGAGTAGCCGAGAGCCACTTATGCCTTACCTGGAAGGTTCCTCCCGCCGGACTAAGGGTATTCGATATGCTTTTTATTTCTTCCTGATATTACAACAGCTAGTCCATATTGATGCTCATACAGCATGACTCTCCTGATAATTTGTCTGAAGATCAGAAGCTTGTTCTTGAGACAAAGTTTTGATTATATGCAGCCCTGTCGTCGTAAAATTTGAGCTTCTTAGTCGTCCCTTTTGAGGGGGGCGTTGCTATAGCCCAGAGGGCGCTTCTATTCCCAGGCGTTAATGATGTCGTCTCATAAGAAATATCACAAATATTTTAATATATATAGATCAACTGTGATGGAGGTTATGTAGCTATGGGTTTCCCAAGTAGCACGCGAAACATCTTCCGATGAGATACTTTTCTAAAATGGTTTCAATCGCGTATCAATAAAAGCATCTGTAACTTACCTGGTTCTAGTTCGGTTGCATATCAATATCAAGGCTCATAAAGCTCCATTGTCGTTCCAATGAATATGCATTTCACTCCTTGTTTGACGTTCAACATTTTTGAAACGACAAGTTTTGCTGTAAATGTCCTTTTCAAAATAGCAATTAAGTCAAATTTATCAAGATGTTTTCAGCAACTTTTCAAACAAACTCTTGTAACTTCTCCCAAAATGCCGGTTTTAATGTTATGTGTCAAATTACTTTCATGAACAGCATCTGCAACTTGCATTTAATTTCGTTTCCATACCCACAACTCAAGAAGATTCATTCCAGTTGCGAGAAAGTTGCACTAAACTACGTGTATGACAGCTAGAAGTTTGTTTGTTTCTATCCAGTTGCAATATGGTTGAGCTGCACCTTACGTAGCGGGATTTGGGGCAAGTGTGCCACCAAACAAATTGTTCTTTAACTTTGTCTAAAGCTTAAAAAACCCGCCATTTCAGCCTCACGATGTTAGTTTCACATCTTTTCATAAGCACTGTGCCATTTAAAAAGAAAATAATTTCAAAAAGGTATTAGTTTTGGAGCTCCTCAAATATCATTCAAAATACCCTGATTTTCAACACTATGGGGCAAGTGTGCCACCCTTATGGGGCAAGAAGGCCATCGATTGAACATTCATGTAATTCTACTTGTAATGAAATTTTCATTATTTCCTGTTAATATTCCTAACAAAAGCAGAGCCTAATTGACAATTTTAAAAATATTTTTAGGTTTACCGTCATGAGGGGATGCTTTATAAACAAGGTTCCTCACATGTGGAACTTTCTACTAGTCAATTCGAATAACTAAAATCGTTATTTTTGTCTCCATTCAATGCGATATATGAATTACTCTTTCATTATAGAGGATCTGTATAATATTACACTAGATCAGCACTAAATAAAGGTAAAATATTGATGAAAATAAGTAAAATAGTTCTTAAAACGCCCTAAAACCATGTTATTATCGAATTTTGGAGAAAAAAATCATTGTCGGTGCAAAAAATGTTCGCTATTCCTCTTATACACTTAAAAAACCACTACTGGTGCCTCATTTTTGGTTCGTTATCATGAATTTGTTGATGATGTTTACATTTTTATGAATTTCACTCCAACCATTTTTGTTTACCAAATAGGTGGGCACACTTGCCCCAAAAAGTATAGATTTCAACCAAAATGGATTTTGTATGTAAAACTAAATACTTTTTTCGTTCAAATGCCACAATTACTTACACATTTGTATAGCTTCACAATGTACAGTACGTTTTGAAAAATTCGTTATTAATTTACCTCTCACCATGCTATTTAGAAACAACGAAATCTTATAAAAAATCACTGAAATTTTATAGTTTCACAAAAGTCGATGTAAATACGTGAAAAAAAGAGCAATTTGCGTCATATTTTGACCATTGTATTATGGACTATAAGGGAACATATTGTTAAGCTCAAATAAAAAATATAGTTTGTAGTTTTTACAAAAATCAGGGGTGGCACACTTGCCCCAAATTCCGCTATCATCTAACAACGAAACATAGTCTAGCAACAGTTTGTTTGTTTAAAAGGTGTGTCTCATGTGTTGCGTGGAAATTTTGCGAAAAGTTTAAGATTATTTCAGGCGTGGCCTAATTTCACCGGTAATGAACTTGTATTCCGAAGGGTGCAGTCAAGTTGTAAGCAGCAAGCTTTCATTAATGGGTTATGTGGTCGCTTTTATAGTGCATTGGCGAAGCAATTGTTCGAAGAGCTGGTGGAGTAGTGAGTAGAAGAGAAGAGTGATGATCTTGAGGTCGGAAGTTCGTTTCTCGTTCATATTTTTGTTTTCATTTTTTTTCTTTTAAGTATTTTGCAACAAATAAGCAATTTTCGATATTACTTAAATGTGTTGCAAACAGACTGCGCCTCTTGCGCTTTTTGCGTTGCTATTCAATGTAAAATATGACTTACAAATATTTTCAACAATTGACAACTCTGATTAGTTTCAAGAGATAATTTGTTTCTTGAGTTTAAACAAACTGTACGAAATCCGAAAACCCTTAGCAACATTTTGATATATCAAAATTTACAAATATCACAAATACTTTAATATACATTCCTAACGAACGAAAACTTATATGCATTTGCACGTATTTAGTCTGTGTTCCATTCTATTGAAATATGAAACGAAGAGATCAAGTACATGGGCTTCAACATTGTTTAGTTGAAAAATTTGCTGATGTATAAAGTGAAATGTAATTTTGTCCTAGTATCAATTGAATCTACCTTAACAATACCTACTGTATATGCTATGTAACGGTTCGTAGTACTCCCTCAGCAGGTTATAGAGGTTTTGTCGCGGTTAGTGTAGTTTCGTGTCATTTGAATGTTGATAATTCAGGAAAGTGTTTGTGTTGTGTGTTTCTACTTCTTGTTTGGTCACCCGATAACCACGCAGCCAGCCAAATATCTTCCATAATTGACAACCAGATGGCGTGTGCGCAATACAATATTGGTTAGCAAACATTGGTAGCATCGAGGTGAACCAGCCACGGGCTGAAAGCCTCGTTAATAAAGACAATAATAATAATAACATTGGTAGCAAATGGAGGCCATGGATTATGAGTGGATCCTCAACAGTCCAAAGACCTGAAATCGGGCAAATGCCTCAAGTATTCCCACCAGTGATAAGAGGTGGGACAGTGTATGTGGTGTATGGGGGGACACAGAACCCCGTGGTTGTACCACCAACCGTGGGCAGATTCCATCGCTACATTAGGCCGACGAGCAGGATGCTACCAGATGATGCAAGCTTTTTGTCCAATACGCTCAACCCGTGGTTCAGGTATGGCAGCAAAGGTCGCAGGAAAGCATGGATCGAGCAGGTACAGCGAGGAGGGGCAGAGGGGCCCCAGACGAGAAGGAGATAAGGTCAGACTAGCGTTAAGAAAGTGGGCGAAGAAGAGAGAAAGGTAGATAGCGAAGCTGGAAAACTAGAGAAGAGAACAGTGTGAGAGAGAGAAGAAGTAGAAGAAGAAGAAGAAATAAACAGGAGTGTGAAAATGGCAACCCAAGTGTTTTCCTGAATACGCCGAAAACAGCCAAAGGATAAGCGTGCCGACCCTAGAGATGAGGGAGGAATACAGAGTCTCGTTAGCCGCAGAGAAGGGTCACCTTCTGTGATTCCTACCTAAGCTGACTGTAGCTGACGGTGATGAGCCGTGAGTGACAGCTATGTGACTATTTCCTAGAGTCATGCAGCTACAATTACGATGTGCCCTTTAAATAGAAATTCTTAATCCATGAAATAAATTCAGTCTTGTAGAACCTATCACTCACCCAGTTGTTAAAGGAATCATCTAGTGCCAATCTAAAACCGTTTTGTGTCTTTGACGTTTTGTGTCAGACAAGAAAAAATGTAGACTTGACTAGAATGCGAAGAAAAGTTTCTAAGTTAAACATATATAAATTAATACCTAATATTCGATGTTTCAAATGTTTGATTATGTTTGTACGTAAAGTAATATATGAAGCTTACTTGGAGAAATATATGATATATTTTCTGTTAAAAAAATGAATCAAAATCATCAGTTTTCCAAAAGCAGAATCTAGGATATCAACTTATTAATGTGGACTAAGGTTAAATTAGTGCTGGATATTGATAGAGCTTGGAATTTTCAATTAATGTCATACAGGGCGCTGAGATGTACCTGATCTTCATAGGATAAGTTAGTTACTCCAGTCAAATTACTCCAGGGCGTTGATACTGCTAAGCAATTTCAATTGATTTTCAATAGGACGTAAATATGCTCCAGATCTCGCAAAGAATAATATGGAATTAAGTCAGATTACTTCAGACCGTTGATATAGCTTGATCGATTGATGTTATACAAAGCATTAAGATGTTTCTGAACCAGTGGTGCTCAGACTCATTTCCCCGAAAATAACATTTTCCGAACTACGAAGCCACGAACTACTAAAACCATGCTCTATCCTCCTAAGATAGAAAAGCAGATGGTTAAGCTTGAGTACTGCACACAAAATCGATCAATTTTGATCCCCGAGAGTCACAATTCAAGTTTCGGTGAAATGCAATGAGTGGGGAAGTGAGTGCGAATCATTTCACCGAAACTTGAATTGCGGCCCACCGAGATCGAAACTGTCGGATCCCATGTGCAACACTCAAGCCCAACCACCTCCCCATCCATCTCAGGAATACAACGTACAGTTATAACAGTTCGTGGCTTCACAATTCGAATTTCGGGGAAATGAGTCTGGTCAACACTGTTCTGAACTACGTGAAAGAAGGCCAAATTACTCCAGGGCGTTGCTAGAGCTAGGAATTTTTAATGTATGTCCCACAGAGTGTTGAGATGTACCTGATCTACATAGATGAGGTCGAATTACTCCAGGGCATTGATACAGCTCGGAATTTTCAATGGAAACAGATCATTAAGTTGCACCTGATCTACGTAAGACAACAAGGTAAAACAAGGTCAAAAGACAAGGAAAATGGATATCTAAAGTTGATTTACATGACACAAGTCCAAAATACTCCAGGACGATGATACAGCATGGAATTTTCAATTGATGTCCTACAGGCAGTTAACATGCACCTTATCTAAGATCTACGCGAGACATGGTCAAATTACTCCAAGACATCAATACAGATTGTAATTTTCAATCGATACAGGGCATTGAGGTGTACCTGATCTACGTAAGACAATGTCAAATTAGTGGAGGGCGTTTATACATCTTGACGTTTGTCCCACAGGGCGTTAAAATGCAACTTATTTACATGGAACAAGGTCAAATCACTCCAGGGCGTTATTAAATCTTGGAATATTCGATTGATGTCCTATAGGGCGTAGAGATGCACTTGGTCTACGAAAAATGAGGTCACATTACTCCAGGGCGCTGGTTAAGTTTGAATTTTCAATTGTTGTCCTACAGGGCATTGAGATGTATTTGGTCGATATGGGATTAGATCAAAATACTCTCCGGCGTTGGTAGAGTTTGGAGTTTCTATTGATGTCATACAGGGCGTCAAGATGCACTTGATTTACATGGGATGAAGTCAAATTAATCCAAGGCGTTTATGCAGCTTTAAAATTTTAAATAATGTCCTACAGGGTCGTAAGATGCAGCTGATCTATATGAGACAAGTTCAAATTACTCTAGGGTGTCAATGCAGATTGGAGTTTTCAATCGATGCAGGGCATTGAGGTGCACCAGATCTACGTAAGACAAGGTCAAATTAGTCAAGGGCATTTATACATCTTGTTTGTCCCTCAGGGCGTTAAGATGCAACTGATTTACATGGCATGAGTTCAAATTACTCCAGGGCGTTGATAATGCTTGGAACATTCGAGTGATGTGGGGCGTAAAGATGCACTTGGTCTACATAAGGTGAGGTCAAGTTACTCCAAGGCGTTGATAAAGCTTGAATTTTTAATTGATGTCATATAGGGCGTTAGGATGCTATGGATTTATATGGGACAAATTACTTGGAGTTTTCAATTTTGATCTATGTGGAATAAGGTCAAATTACTCTAGGGCGTTGATAAAGCCTGGAGTATTCATTCGATGTGGTGAAATTACTCTAGGGCGTTGAAACAGCTCGTAACTTTCGATTGATTTTCTACAGGGCGGTAATATGCCCTTGTTATATATGAAATTCTATGCAAATAGGTTTAAATTACTACAGGGCGTTATTAGGTACAGGTTGGAAATTTCGATTGATATTTTATGGGGCGTTAGATTGTTGTTGATTTCGCACATTTTTTTTATGTCTTCGGGTGAAAAATTCTAAAAAAAAATCTGAGAAAAGCTTCTTAGTCGTCGACTAAGCGCGACTAAGCAGGACGACAGGGCTGATTATATGATAATGAGAAGATAAAAACATGTTGTATATTTGTTACATTTACCCTTACTCTGGACATCGGAGAGCTGCCAGCCACCTCGTTGTGTGCTCTGAATAGTCCTTTAGCGTCTGACGTTTTTTTGCCACTGTTTTTCGCAACGGAAGAAAGACGGAAACGTTTGGTCACCCACAGAACGCACCTGCCCAACCGAAGCTCAATTTGCCGTGTTTTTTTTTTCTTTTCGTTCTTCCAGTAAGGCGATTGTTTGCAAACGAGGAAGGAATAAAAAATACTTTCTGGCAGCTGCACTAGGCAGATCAGAAGCCATTAGGAGTGCCAGCCCTTGTATGGTGACTAATGATGCTTCGGGGGAAAGCTGACGGCGGGTTTGGATTGGATTTGAGGAGCAGTTTGGTAAATGGGAGTGCAAAAAATAGGTGGCTTTCTTTCTGGATGTAAGAGACAGGTAACGATGCAAGTGAGAGCACAAAATCGCTAATGTAGTGTCGTTTGCACGGCTAGTTTGTGAAAGAGGAAAGGAAACGTGAAATCGTAAGTTCCAGACTATCCCAAAGTGGGAAATCTTCATACTATCCAAAGTGGGAAATCGTCATACGAGACTCGACACTGAAGAAGTCTGTAAGTCGCAGACGAAATAGGCCTATCTGTCAAGATAAGCAACACATATTAGAGTTTAAAGGTATTTGCTCGCCTTACAAGTGATTTTAGTATTTTATTTTTGTTTGCAAAAGTGAAGTGTTAAAGTTCAATTTGTAGTTTTAAACATACTCTAATAATCCCTCCCCTAAATTTAATATAAAAAGTGTAATGTTAGTATTTCTTAAATTTTATTTCATAGCCTCTACGTGCCGATTTCTCAATGAGAAATTCTCATATTCAAAGTAAAAATTGGTGTTCTTACACATCAAATATACTCTACCAATCTTCAGCCATGTTCTCTTTTAGATTTTGATTGAATAGATTGCTTTCAACACTCACCGTGCTAGTTGAAAGGATTGCTGAAAACATGCGACAAAATTGAGTTTTTCTGCTACTCAGACATCTGTCACTTTCGACGCTTGTTGTAGTAGTTTTAATGCTTTGTATAGCTTATAAATACTTGTTTCAATAACGGATGCTATCTATAAACACCTGTGGATATTTATTATCGCTGGATAAAATAACATGGAATTTGATTTTGTCTATGGAGCGACGCACTGTGCGCTGGGTCGAAAATTGGTGCTCTGCGCTTACCTGGTCAGATTAATTGAAAAAACGCTGCAACAAAGCTTTGTTTGTCGTTTTTATATTTTTATATATAAAAAAAACTATTCTTTCTTAGTATTTACCACTGGATTGCAAACTTTTAAATATAGCACACAAAAGTAAAGATACATTGAAGAGCATGTTGAAATTCTAAACCCGACGCAAACATCGATGTTCCACTTTTTAAGGTCCACTGTGGAAACTTTGAACCAGGGAACGGCCCTTACTCACCCAAAATTGATTATTTCGACATCTGTCGTGAATGGTTAATGTTAAAGTCATTAAAATAATGAAATCTAATCGAAAATAATGCCCAAAATACATCGTGCAAAAAGCAAATGTCCGACAATTCGATGTAGGTTCGGATTAGATATTCCGAAATGAGATCTCTGTCAGGCATTGCAGAATTCGCTCCCATTTGATTTTGAAGCAAGATCAAATCAAACGAAGAAAAGCATCACATCTGTATTGTTCCATAATCATAAGAGAGCGACAATAATACCCGTTTTTTCCACTTATTTGCCATTAGGTGTTTTATTTCACTAATATGATAAAAAATCCCCGAACGTCCTATAGCAATAATGCCCCACAGATTTGGAGCTTGTTGAGATGGAATTTTTCATGCGTTGTTATTCTACCGATCAAACCAGAGCTGTAGCAGAAGATGATAAACAGACTGTCATGATGTGTTCCGGATCATGATTGCTACAGAGAGCGATAAATGAGAGATATTCTTAATTTTCTCAAAATTCAATCCCTGAATTTGAAGGTTGAGTATTTAATCTCACTGTGACAAAGCCTGCTTTTCAGCTTAGTGCTCGTTAAGCGTTTCCACAATTATTCATTCAGACAACGTTGCGAGAATTTCACATTCTCATTTGTCACGTTTGAGTTGTAGCCCACGCAACTCAACAGCCAAAATATCATGACTTATTGGCTTGTATTTTGACAGATATCTGAAGGGTTTTGTGATTAAATCATTTTTGGCGGCATGAGCGTGAGCAAATGATTTTGCATCAAAATCTCATGCGTGAGATTTTTGAAGCAAATCTTAAATGAGTTTGCTCTTGCGAGAGAACTCAACAATTGAGATTTGAGTGTGAGTCTACCAACACTGCGATTCAGAACGGCTGGACCGTCCAGGAATCGAACCCAGTCACGCTAAACATGGCTTTGCTTTACAGCCGCTCATGTCATCAAAATGCTAAGGGAATTACGTCTGAGATATTCAATCTGATCGTCCTTTGTAAATGTCGTTTTGCTAGTTCAATATCAATAAAAACCAAATTGCAGCAAAATCAATTACTACATTCCTGTGTAATTCAGTATCCGAATCTGAATCGCAAGCCAAGATCTCCTCAAACTCCTCCCCCACTTACTGTCTGCACAGCGAACAACTAGAGCTTTTGCGCCTTTTACCTGCCAAATTCCGTCCCGATCGAACGCCAACGTACCTACTTCTTGTGCCAAAGTTCTGGCCGAGACGCTCCGAAGCTTATGTGCATGTCAGCTGCCTTAATCGAATACCAAAAGTCAAGCGTTCGCCACCGCTGAAGCACCTCCGTGAGGTGTGGTTCGATTTTAGAGCTGTTGGCTTTTTCGCCGATACTGAGGAAGGAATCGTCAAACGGGGTAACTTCAATAGTTTTATTTCTGCTTTTTGCCTTAAAGATTTTTTTTTAACAAGTACTGTATGTCATATTTATGACCAAATTTCAGTTCGTATTTAAAATCGATAACTAGACTGCCAGAGATATGAAACGGATTCCTAAAACTTCATCAAATAGTGATCGTACAACAGATTGTTTGTAAACATTTCCAAAGATACCCCATTTTACGGTACCTTGTTACGTATGCCGCAGTCTAGCTGGACTGGCTGTGGAGGAAAACCAAAGGCACGTATCAATATCCTTCTAGTAATCGTTGAAGAAGGTGGTGGATGAGGGGTGCTCGGAGTTGAATGAAAATTTTATTGAACTGGATTGTGGCGTGGTTGGCTAGCGGTGGTGCAGTTACGAAAAAAAAATACGTTTGGCTTTCAAGTGAACTGCAAAGTGTTTGGGCGTAACTTGTTCACCTTTCGAAAGGATTTGTTTGGAGGGGGTGTTCCGAGTGGGAGGATTCGGGACGTGAAGATTGGACACGTTCAATTGAATTTGCTGAATTTGACGAGTGAATGATTTATTGCATTATTAAGGAAACTGTTACGAAATTTTGCGGTTACTTACGTCATTTGAACGCAAACCAGTGAAACGTCTTATGACCCGGGAGTGATATTCGGTCCCAGAAGGAGACCGCCTAAGCCCCAAGCGGCTGGTCTAAAGCCACGGCAGCTTCCGGGGTGGGCACAAAAGACCTCGTTTACTCCCGGGTCCCAGGGCGTTTAGTGGAGGGGAGGTTTCGAATGCGGGATGCCTAACAAAAAGAAAGCAACTTACATTGGTATTATTTTAATGAAAATCTCCGAGACGACGGTACAGGCTTTGAGGTTATTGAAGTGACTGCTAAAGCTGTGTGGGAAAACACTCACATACATCTGACGGCGGCATAGCTTGATGGGGGGTGTGGTGTGGTTGGTGATTTTCCTTGATGAGCCCAAGTATCTACCCAAAAGGGGGGGGTAGGCTGATTGGATACTCCAACTTTTGGTGACCCAATAACGGTCTCGTTGATGGTCATCTTCACACAAGGGTTGGTCCGGTTGTCTTCGGCCGTCGTGGCCACAGCACAGTCTTTCCTGTGGGGTGACTTGCCATCGGTAATCTCCGATTGGCGCCCGGAACTGACGGTGTTCCGGTGATCACTTTATGGGCGGTAGTAACTGGAGAACCGATAGGTAAACTGCGGTGACGAGAACTCCCCGCAAAAAAACTCTTCCGAACGCGTTCGAGCCAGCCCACGGCACGTGGGCCGCAATACGACAGAATAACGTTCTTGGGCCTGTTGTCCCGTCTATTGCCTCAACAACAAACTGCTCCCTTTCTTCAGCGACTCCTCGCTCATCCTCGTCTCATTGGTCACTCAGGAATTCCCGAATGCGGTGCTCATTTTCGATATCCGGCTCTCCACACAAATGAAGCTCGCTGCCCACTTACAATGAGTGCCTCATTGTACCCACACCATCTCTCGATTTGAATTGGACGTTAGCCGGAACTTAACATGGAAGATTCCCTACCATCCTACATCTAAATAACAAAGAAAAGATGTTTTACCGTACATGTACGGTAACAACCAGTTAAACCTAATATGGAAAAGGGGCCAGAATAGCCTAGCGCTAATGCGCAGCTTTTTAGCTAGAACAAGCTGAGGTCGTGGGTTCAAATCCCACCGATCTAGGACCTTTCCGGATTGTTAATGTCCTCGATTTCCTTGGGCAATACTGGCAAAGAAAACACTCAGGTAATAACTGTGGAAGTACTTATAAGAACATCAAAGCTGAAAAACAGGCTCTAATGGGACGGTCGACAAGAAAAAGAAAAAAATGATAATTCTCGGAGTTAGTTGTTTTCTTCAAAGGTAATAATTCCAAAGAATAAAACTAACAAAATCGCGAGATAAGTCCCA
>NW_018735209.1:0-56146 GCF_002204515.2 Aedes aegypti
AAAAGATAGAGAGATTATCATAGTATTAGTGTTGTCACTTATTCTGTGCAGGCAAGTTTTAATAGTAGAAACATGATACGGTTTCCAATCTCTTAGCGAAAACGGACATTCTTTTACAAAACTGGGACCATGTTTGTACAGTAGCCAGTCAGAAATTACCATATAGGCGTTTAAACGCCTAGAAATATGCGAACTTTCAGAACGAGGCCGCCGCCTATAGAAATGGTTCCCGGTCATAATCTACACCTCAATTTTGTTCGAATTATGTTTTCAAAGATTTACACTCGTCGTTGCAGGCGCTCTCTCAAAACAGAAAACCGGATCTATTCGATTATATGAAAAATATACACATGCCCCTTTCAGGAATAAATCTTTTGCAATGCTCTATCAAGAGCAAAGAATTGCGGGGAATAGCTAGGGGTCCAGTAACTCTGAGATTATTCCTAAAGTAATTTTGCTAATTCTTTGACACGGTAACTGTGCATAGTTGACTTGGTTTCTCTTTCCGAAACACACTAATCAAAGTGCTACGCCGTTTTGCCGCGGGTTTTAACTACGAGCGGGTAGTGTCATCTTAACCACTCTAATATATCTAGTTTGGATAAGAAGGTTTCGAACAAAATTACGCATAAGGTAAATCCTTGCTTAACTTTTGAAGATGAAATTCTCAACTTTATTAGCTTATGATAATAGCCTAGCAGATAAGGAGGAACGCACCATATCATCGGATGTGGAAATGTTTATCAAATATGATAATACGGCAATCGTAATATTTGTATGACGGTACTGCTCTTCGCCGGAGTAATTTCAGGTTACCGGCGGCCTGCCCGCCGCTTGACTAGCCTTGGATTTCTTCCTCGCTGATCAACGTTTGATGCACCTTCGACCCGGGATGCTGCGTACCCCTCGAAATTTATCCTTCCTTGACTTCTGGATTTTCTGAAACTTCTATCAAAAAAGCGTCTAGGAAATTTCGGTTCCCTCATATCGCACCACTGGTCATATTTCAAAACAAAATATTCGGGATTTCTGTATAATAATTGGGTAAAATTATTTTAAAGAAGTGTGTAGGAAGATAATACAAATTTTTCTTTATGAATACTTTAATAAATCTTTTCCCCTCCCAATTATTTTGGCTATTATGTTTCTTAACAGCTTCGTTTACCACTGTGTTAATTTAGAAATTTGGAAGTCACAGAAGTTTTTCCCTGGGTTTTTTTTTTTTAACAAATTGTCCATTTGAGATTCGAAGGCAGAAGACATGTTCCAAAACAAATTCTTTCGCTTCTCGAACGTTTCAAACCGTCGTAGTCGTAATCCGAGTCTCCGCCTTCCGGGTCGTCCAGATCATCATCATTCAGGGCCATCTCATCGTAGTACCAATCCTTGGGTAGAGGCTCTTCCTTAGGGGCGGGTTGATTCTGGTGGCTATCCTTGCTGTCGGCGTCCATAGTCGCTCCCAGCGAAGATTTCCTCCAGAAGTGATGCATTGAAGTCTGGCTCGGTAGTCGCTGCCACCTCTACAGTATCCCCTAAGGTATGCTGGAGGTTCCGCTTGTTTAAAATTGCTAAACGGCCGCAGGTTTTGGATTTTGGTCAGATACTTCGCTTGGACTTTCCGCCACCGTGATGATGGATATGTGTAGAGTTGACCTTCCGGTGCCCGGGCATCCGTCTACAGTGCTTCATGTACAGAGTACTGTGATTCTGCGCTACCCCAGTTTGCGAATCGAAGAATGGTAACCGCATCCTCCGTTCTAGGCATAATCTGGTGTTGAACGATGCACTGACTTCTAACGTTTCCCGATAGGTCGAATCTCGCATATAGTTTTCAATTTTCTGCAGGTTTGGCATCGATACTATTTGAATATCCACTCCACCTGACGAAGCCATCCTGAATAACTCCTCACTTGTTTGCGCTAACGATCTCTCCCTCCTAAAACTAGACTATATCCTACACTGCACTGCACCTTCTTCTAATCACCCAAACGACTATCAATTGCGCTGGAATTCTGATTTTGCCTACGTCTTGCTTTGAAGTGATTATCTCAATGACGGCAATGGCCACTGCGATAGGTTTCTATTTTTCGACTTTTTTCCCTCTGAACTGGCCTGCTTTGATTCGCTTTGCTCTCGCTCTCTCGCGTTAGATCCATTCAGCGGTCCAGCGCTAATAACATCATCATCAGCAGCAGTCTGTGTTGCATTCAAACGCTACGGAGAGTAGGATGAAGGAGGATGCAACGAAGAGAGTACGGGGGGCAAGGCGTTGTATTGAACAGCCAGCAATAGCGATCTGCGGCGGTGGCGGCGGCGGTAGCAATCCGAGTACCGTTCAAAACATAGAGGTACAAGTTTTTTTCTCCTTTACCGATTTTGCTGGTATTTGTGTGCGGAAAAAAGCAGCAGAAAATTACCGAGCCGTCGCCACCTTGGATGATTGGTGATAGCTTTTCTTCTGGTTTGAATTCAGGAACTCTCCAACCGGGACTTCACACTCGATCGATGTACCATAGCGGCCGGTTTGCGGTACTTCCGGTGTAAGATAAATATTTTTATCCGATTTTCCTATGAGATCGGTTTCTTCTTGGAACACACAGCCAAATGCCACTGTTACTCACTAAGAACGATTGACGGTTCTCTCTCTCGCTTTGAAGTCGCGAAACTCTTCTAGGGACCTTTTTCTTCTACCTATTTTCGTTGGTATTTGACAGATTTGTTGATAGCAAACTGCCTACAGTGAAGGAGCGAAGGCGACGGGTGTATAATGCAGATTCTCTGCTGAGAGAAAGTGAAGAAAGTCTAGGTAGGGAGCGAAGAGAAATAACTCCTGTCACGACAGTGGCGGCATCTAGGTAAAAAGATTCCAATCAAGAAGGCGTTGCTTCATCATCGAAGCTTCGCTCTCAAAAGAGACTTTCAAAATGGCGGTTTGACATTTCGGACCGTTCAAAACAAATTCCACTGGTACTATTTTCTTTAATGAAACACAAAACGTACAAATGGCAGCCCTTCCCGTTCCTTCGGAACTGATGCCAGATCCTATCGAATCAAAGCTTTCCAATCCAAACTCCACGTGTCGCAGCAGAGTTGAGCCTGATCCTCGACTGCACTGGCTACTGTCGCTTGTGCCTTCGCCGTCGCCCTGTTCGTCCCCAAATCCATTTCCGACCAGCTGCGATGGCTGAGCCATCAGGCATGGTTGTCGAGTGTTTCCTGAAATTTGTGGACTATTGGTCTAGTTTCCCAAAACAGCAAGGCATTTTTTCACTCACCTGTTATCAGTACAGCTATCAGATGAGAGATGTAGCTTTTTGCCAATCGGAGTGTTTCGATCTTTGGGAAAGCTTGCGATTCTTAGGTTCTGTGGGAATCAACAGTCGTAGATTGTTGAACGCTGAGTTGACACTGGAATTTAGAAATATATACATTTTTTAAGTTATAAAGTAATTTGAAACCATTGGATTTTGCAAATGAATTTTATGTGAAATTCAGATGACAGTTATTGATATTGTTAGTTGATTTTTATTACACCCTAAAATAAGTTGGAGATGATTCTTTTTTCAGTTTTTTGTCAGTATAATAATTGATGAAAAATATTATCATCATATATAACATGTTTGTGTAAGTTTAGTTAAAATGCAATGAATGTGTGAATATCAAGTTGATGTTTCCTGTAAAGTCATGTCCACAAGAACTCATTAACATTTTTTTTGTTTATGAATATTTGACTTACCCTTCTTTAACTATCCACATAAGATTCCATAATTCACGTCGCTTCGATTTTTTGAGGGTCAAACTCGTTATCACGAAAATACCGTTATATAATTCAATATTCTGTAGTATTCATCAGGTTAAATACATGACATTTGTTTATATACATTTCACAGTGTTGATAAATTAATATTAGGAAGCATCATAATGACTTTTATGTGTTCTTAACATGAATCAGGTATCAGAAAACCAATTGTGTTTGCTGCAATTTGTCCAACAATTTTGTAATAATTCGTTTGGATTTGTTTTGAACCGGACTCGCTTGAGCTTCTGCGATTAAATGCCTCGTAATATTGAGTAAGATGCGTTTACAAATTTTAGCAGAATTTGCATGGATGCAGGATTTATTTAGAATTCTAAACTAGATTTGTCGGTATCCTGCCCAAAAAAATGTCTGCTTCTCAGCTTCAATTTCGTTGTTTTTTTACATGTAAGGAGTGTATCGAAAGTAGTCGCAAACATTTAAAACGGTATATCTCAAGCATAGTTCATCTTTTTGAAAGCTTTTTTCACGCAAATCTTCATCATGTCATCAAAAATTGAAGCAGCTAAAAAAATATTGAATAACTAGCTTACCCAGCGTGGCTAGCCACGCTCTAACAAAATTTTACTGCGGAAAGCTATGTATAAAATCTTCCAAAGATTGAAAATGTTAATGTTTAACTGCAAAATGACAACATGGATTAATAAATTTCTCTGTTGATAACTGTGAAAGTGCTCTATAAATAATAAGCTGAGAAACATACTTCGTCAAAGTGGAGGTGTAACGTTAGAAGTAAAGGATAATGGTTATTATTTTTTTTTAACATGACCCGACAGTGCCACGCATGATAATAATGACCGCGAAATCGCCTAAATTTATGCTCTGACCTTACTTCATTGTGCACGTGGCCTTAATGCTGTTGTAATGTTCTAATCTAGAATAATTACATCTCTTATGCTGTTGTAGCGTTCCTTCAATTGTGAAACATTTCGAAAATTCCAGAACATTCTATGAATGAGAGAGAATAACATTGTCGAATATTCTACTGAATAGTTTTTGCAGTGTTCCATATGTATTGTTTTCTTTCAAAATCACAGTTGTTATGACGCATGGAAATATCGACTCATATAACAGGAATGCTTTGGAAAGCTGTTATGGGGGACCATCCTAGCAACTATGAAATTTTGTTTTTAGTATGTTTTTATTTTAACTGTAATTAAAATAAAAACTCGATTTGGCAAACAATTATCTGATTCATGTGTATATTGCTTTTCTACCTGTCACAACTCGTGTTTATAGGTTGGAACTGTTGAAATCCCTTCTGAATCACATATTTAATCCCAACCCAATCCAAGTTCGACCGAACTACAATTTGCTTGAAGTTGGTTTATTTACGATTTGATCACCGAACAACACGTTTAATCGAAGTCACACAAAATCTAGAACGATTCAAGCAAAATCGAGCGTTTTAACCAACCCATCATGTGTGTAATATCAATACATTCTGGAAAACTGCTCTTTTGTTGATTTCTTTCGCTTTGCAATGTGTAGCTTTTCAACGCAACATGAAATTTTTGAAATATATAAGCTTATATCTGCACTTGACTTTGTTCAACTTTTTTTTAACAGAAGTTCCCAAAAATGAAAACAACAATTATGAAAAATTCTAGAACAATCTACGAATAAGGAAGACATGTGTTCCATAAAATTCTAGAACATTCTGTCATATACATGTTGTAATGCTCTACAATTTGAAATTGTAATGTTCTGACAATCAAATTTACTGTTGTAATGCTCTAGAATTGCTGTTGTAGTGCTCAATGAAACTTTTCGGCGAAACATTCAAAGCGTTACTGACAGACAGACAACTCTGGGATTTTATATATATGATATGCAGTCTTAATATAAAAACAAAAAGGTTTATAAAGCATGGAAAATAAAATCTTGCACAAAATTACATTTTTGAAGTGTCTTCTGGAGATTCGATGATTTGTATTGAACAAAATGTATATCAAACAAAATAGGATGAAAAGCTTATTCTATCGGAAAATATGTTTACTGCACACAGCACGTAAAAAGAAATTCAAAAAAAAAAATAAATTATTGCTCTAAAAAAGCTCAATAATTGGAACAAGGTCGGTTTTAGAAAGTCACTTTTGTTTAATCAACTTTTGAAGCTCTGTCATATACAGCGGTAATTATATAGAGTAACATTTTTTGCTTACGTTACTTCATAAATATGCAAAGAAACTTTTCCAATCAAAAAACAATTTTTTATTCATTACAATCATTCGATATTAACATTAACGTGTAGAAAGAAAAAAATCAAAAAACGAGGTCCTTAAAAATCGACTTTTTTCGATTTTTGTATTTGCTTTTAAATGCTTGTTAATGATTTTCTCAACATATTGTTTACACGATGTCATGAGAGTTGTGGCACAGAATATATTAGCATAACCAAAAACATTTTTTTCTTAAAATTTAACACATTTATTATCATATCAATTTTTTCAGAGGTGTGCAAGATTTTCATCGACGTCTGTTAGTAATTTGCAAAATTATCATGCAAAATGCCACTTTCTTGAAACAATATCACCGCATCATCATTTTTAAATACATTGTAAAGCATTTCTGATCAAAACATTGTTTGTAGGTTCAACCCATTATTTTTGAAACTGTTTTGAACGTTTGCGACTACTTTTCGATACACTCCTTATGTGTACCTATGGCGCCCTGGTGTCAGCGAGAATTGCTCATTAGCTGCATTGCACAAAATTGGAAAATAATTTCAAAGTGTAGATAAAGCTGGTGTGCTACTCTTCCCCGAATGTAGATTCTCCGGATGTCGTTACCTCGAACGGCCTACTTCTCCGAAAAGTTTTTGGCATTTATACTGCCGTCATACGCATAATTGTCCCATGTTACATTTGGTGCATTTTGACTTTTTGTCATTAAACAGTTTATTTTTACGTATAGTTTTAGAAAACACTCACCAAAAATTAACTTTGTTCGGAAACTAAATGAAAAGCAAGCCAAGTCAATTTGTCCCATTGTTGAATTTCCACGCATAACTGTCCCACTACTGTATTTCTACGCATAACTGTCACACTATACAATTCGCTGCGCTGAACTCGAGCAAAATATTCAGTAGGCAGTTTTGAATTAGCTGGTGTTTGGGAACATTGTTTTGAACATCTTCTTATGTTGGCTTTACATCCCATGTGGAACACAACCCGTTTTATGTGTTTGAATTATCGGGATGCATTCATCATTCATGCGAGCCTGACGTCAAATTTGATTAAAATTTTCAATATCAAAATATTATTTCTCATCCGTTTTTCAATGAATTTCAGTTAAATTTTCAGGGTCGATCACAAAATTCTTCTAGTTTTTGGAACCGTGGTCATCGATTAGAAATTTATCGTAATTTTGGATTCATCACGGGAAGTACTGAAATATTCCCACTTGAAGAATCAGTAACCACTTTAATTTCGAGTGGCTGGCTTGCGACAAACCAACTTCATGATTTAGCAAACGAAATCTAAATAAAAATAGTTCGACCGATATTGGATGACTTGGCCACATGCTGGGTTGTTCCGTATACCGGTATACTGGTGGAAGTGGCCATTATATTGGCGACTCTGAAACCTGGCTTGCGACATATCAATTTCAAAGGTGGTTCAAATCAAGTCTTAATGTGGTTCAAATGTATTTGAATGACTTAACCACATGTCGGATTGTTCCGAATTCCCGGTTTCCTGGGGAAAATGGCCACTAAACTGTCGGTTCTAGCTGGCAACATTAAACTTCATAAATTCCCAAATCAAGACTAAAGAAGTGTAACTCAAAGGTTCTTGGATGACGTGATAACATGCCAGGTTGTTTTGGATACCCTGTTCCCCAGAGAAAGTGGCCATTACATTGGCGGTTCTGAGACTTGCGACATATCAAACGTGATCAATTTGCAAATCAAGTCAAAGGAAGAATAGTTCAAGAGGTTTCAGATACCTGACCACATACTGGGTTATTACGGATAACTGGTTCTTCGGCGCAAGTGGCAAATATGTTGGCGGTTCTTAAACTTAATTTGCGATGTTTCAAATATCATGATATTGAAAACCAAGTCCAAAGAAATGTCAAATCGTGTGATGATTTGTATCGTGAATTTTGAGTTAAATATTAATTCCGCAGAATAACCTTGGTGGTGGTTGGTCCCTAGTGATAAATCCTACCTCCGTTCTGGTCACGATCTTCAGATTATCGTGATTCGTCAACATTCTTATTGATAAAGTGGGGGGACAGGCTTGAAATGGGGTTTGAAAGAAAAGAATGTCAGAACAGGTATCCACCGGCGACGCCAAACGGAGCAACGTAATGTGGTGGGATTTGTGGATTGAATACTGATATTTTTTGCCAAGCATCAATATGGGTGACTTCCGAGGATAGCGAAACGTAAGAGGGGTTATGACAAGGGTTGTGGGTAAATCCATCACATTGGGGTTGTGACTCTGTGTCTTGTCAGGAATAGGGTCTGATTGATATCGTAGTATGCAATAGAGTTCGGAATTGATAGACAGACTTTGAGGAAAGAAGTTTTGAACGTAAGGCAGCAGCACCTTGGATCTTGAAGGGCGTTGGTCTGGAGAGTTGGGCAGCTGTTTATGCTGGGTTACATTACGTAGAAGTGGAATCTGTTTTGCTTCGCATAAAATATGGGAAGTATTTGAAAATGGTTTCTTGTTCAGATTGTGTAACGCTAGAAGAATCTTTAGCTCGGCGTTATATTAGGAGGTTATTATAGTGCAGGGTCGAAGAGAGGATGAATATTTGATCACTTAAACTTTACGCTGCAAGATATTCGTAGTCGTTTTTTCGTTTTTTTTCTGATGTACAGGTATAAACAGGTATATTTAGCCTAAATAATGAACAATCATACGCGTAGAGCCTACGGGTCATGAAGTTAGGATTGAAATCAAATAATATTGCGCATTTCTTTCACACCACAGGATTATCGCAGAAGTTTTTACATGTGCGGAGGTGCCGGTAGAGGTGCGCAATTGCGTCGAGTCGTGTCGGTGTTTTCAGCGGACTCATATTTCGCAAATCGAAGAATGAGTGCTCTGAGGGCATCAACATGATTCGATGCGGTCTCACACTTTTATTTGTGCTTTTGCACTTGTCTTATTAAATAGGAATACTTTGTGTTAGGGAAAGTGGAGGAGAATAAATTATGATTTATTAGAATTTTCTAATAGAGGCAGAGTTCACATGTTACTTAGGTATTTGAAAGCAAATGAGAACCACATTAAATAATAGATAAACACTAATGCTCATATTTTTATATTTTTATAATTTTCATTTCATCACGGTCCTCATTGCCCGAGCGGAGTCGACAAAACTCGAGGTGGATAGAATCGACGGAACTACGATACGGAAAAGAAACAGATGAGAAACTATCGATACATTTATTAAACTATAAAAATCACGTTTTAACGTAATAACTTTATTTCTTTCTTCTCGTTCCAGCAATCCAACAGCCAAACCATTTCTACTATCTTTTCATTTCCTCTTCGTTACATTTATAGTCCCTCTGGTACTGAATCGAATGGCGCATTCCGCTTTTATTAGCGCTGTCTTTGCTGTACGTTGAGCATGGTGTCGGAGGTGGTGTGCTCTGTAGAACATCTGATGTGCTACACGGCACGCCACTTCCGACATTTTGTTTGGTGTGCGGGATGGGCAGTGCTGGTGATGAGGTGGAGGCGCTATTCGGTTTAGTGGCAGAGGGACTATATCTATTTAATGTATCTGAAACTTGTGGGACCGCTTTAATTCCGGCGCCTGCTTGTGGAAGAACCCGGTGTGCTAAACATGTCCTATGTTAACGGGAGAGGCTTGGTAGGTCCTCATCCAGCCCGTGTCTAGATTGGCGGATAATTGTCTGCCAGGGGTGTGGATTGAGCAATTACAATTACAATTACAAATATTAATTCCGCAGAATAACCTTGAATTCGCAGATGAGTTTCTGTCAAGCCTGTAGCTGGGAAGAGTCGATGTAGGAATTTATTACATCTTATAAACTCTCTAACTTACTCATCCACTCTTTCTATCACTAACTCATACATTGTCTCATTATCACACATACAGAAAACTTTGTTTTCCATCTCATACTATAAAATCGTATTTCTTCACTTCCCCACACGTGGCTCCGTTTGGCACATGTCACTTGAGCCTTCATTAGGTTGCCATAAACATAGTCTTGAGGTTATACGTCCTCTTCATTCGGTACAATATATATACGTAAGAAACGGTCATCTACAGCAGTATGCTTAGCACATAATTGGTCACTACTATCAGTGGGACTGTTATGCGTAGAAATTCACCAAAAAACCTCGTATTTATAGGCATAACAGTCCCACTTTGAATTTCGTAGCTAAATTTACTTTTTTCCAGTAACACAAACTCTTGACTTTAATAAACACGCTATTTTTATACTATTGTAAAGATTTTAATTTAATTTACCACACACCTGGTCAATACGAGGCCTAAATGAGTTAAAATCTTTAAACGCGTTTTTCTCGATTGCATGTTTTAGAACATGGGACAATTATGCGTATAACGGCAGTATAATTGTCATAGCATTGTACATTGCAATGAATGGAATTGGCCATCATATAGGCGTCCTTGGCGCGGTAAATGGCTGGGCATGGCGTACCATTGGTACCTCGCGTACCTGCAGGAATAAAATAGACCCCTTTGTGCGGTCCTTAGCCTCTTGCCCAGCAACTCCTATCCCTACCTCCTCGTGGTACTGGCCGGGGTACGAGTAACCTTGGGGAAGATCGGGTAACCAACCCCCGGTGGGAACTTTGGTCGTATGCTGACAGGGAAGGGGGGGTTTGCTTTTTGCAAACCTGGAGCGTCTGTACTCCACGTTAGGAGCGGCTCACAACAGCGTCTGTTCCCCATGTCAGGGGCGGCTGATCATCGTCCGAGTGCCAGAGAAGGACTCTAAGCTAAACTGCGCACTATGGCCCTCCGAACATTTAGGGGGAATGGTCCTCCGGAAATCTAGGGGGTTGGTGTCAGGCCCTGCAGCCAACCGTAAAAACACATCAGCACAGGAACGTCAACGAGAGAATACGGACCGGAACAATCGGCAAAGACCACAGCGACGAAAATGGACTAGCGATTGGAAACTCGGTACGTGGAACTGCAAATCTCTCAACTTCATTGGAAGTACTCGCATACTCTCCGATGTACTGAAGACCCGCGGTTTTCGACATCGTAGCGCTGCAGGAGGTGTGCTGGACAGGAGCATTGGTGCGAACGTTTAGAGGTAATCATACCATCTACCAGAGCTGCGGCAACACACGCGAGCTGGGAACAGCTTTTATAGTGATGGGTGATATGCAAAGGCGCGTGATCGGGTGGTGGCCGATCAATGAACGAATGTGCAAGTTAAGAATCAAAGGGCCGATTCTTAACTTCAGCATAATCAACGTGCATAGCCCACACTCCGGAAGCACTGATGATGACAAGGACGCATTTTACCGCGCAGCTCGAACGCGAGTACGACCGCTGCCCAAGCCACGACGTCAAGATCATCATAGGAGATTTGAACGCTCAGGTTGGCCAGGAGGAGGAGTTCAGACCGACGATTGGAAAGTTCAGCGCCCACCGGCTGACGAACGAGAACGGCCTACGACTGATAGATTTTGCCGCCTCCAAGAACATGGCCATTCGTAGCACCTATTTCCAGCACAGCCTCCCGTATCGGTACACCTGGAGATCACCTCAGCAGACAGAATCGCAAATCGACCACGTTTTGATCGATGGACGGCACTTCTCCGACATAACCGACGTCAGAACCTATCGTGGCGCCAACATTGACTCCGACCACTACCTGGTGATGGTGAAACTGCGCCCAAAACTATCCGTCATCAAACAATGTACGGTACCGACGCCCGCCCCGGTACAATCTCGAGCGGCTGAAACAACCGGATGTCGCCAATGCGTACGCGCAGCATCTTGAGGCAGCGTTGCCGGATGAGGGCGAGCTCGATAGGGCCCCTCTTGAGGACTGCTGGAGGACAGTCAAAGCAGCCATTAACGACGCTGCCGAAAGCGTTGTCGGATATGTGGAACGGAGCTCAAGAAACGATTGGTTCGACGAGGAGTGCCAGGAGGTTTTAGAGGAGAAGAATGCAGCGCGGGCTGCAATGCTGCAGCATGGTACGCGGCAAAACGTGGAACGATACAGACTGAAGCGGAAACAGCAAACCCGCCTATTCCGGGACAAAAAGCGCCGCCTGGAAGAGGTGGAATGCCAAGAGATGGAGTTGCTGTACCGTTCTCAAAGAAACGCGGAAGTTCTATCAGAAGCTCAACACATCCCGCAAAGGCTTCGTGCCGCGAGCTGAGATGTGCCGGGATAAGGATGGGAGCATCTTGACGGACGGACGCGAGGTGATCGAAAGGTGGAAGCAGCACTACGATGAACACCTGAATGGCGCAGAGAACACAGGCACAGAAGGTCAGGACAGCGAAGGCGATGGCTACGTCAGCACAGCGGACAGCGGAAATCAACCAGCTCCCACGATGGGGGAAGTTAAGGATGCCATTCAACAGCTCAAGAACAACAAAGCCGCTGGCAAGGATGGTATCGGAGCCGAACTCATCAAGATGGGCCCGGACAGGTTGGCCGCTTGTCTGCATCGGCTGATAGTCAGAATCTGGGAAACGGAACAGCTACCGGAGGAGTGGAAGCAAGGCGTTATATGCCCTATCTACAAAAAGGGCGACAAACTGGAGTGTGAAAATTATCGTGCAATCACCATCCTAAACGCCGCCTATAAAGTGCTATCCCAGATTCTCTTCCGTCGTCTATCACCTATAGCAAACGAGTTCGTGGGAAGTTATCAAGCAGGTTTCATCGACGGCCGCTCGACAACGGACCAGATCTTTTCCGTGCGGCAAATCCTCCAGAAATGCCGTGAGTACCAGGTCCCTACGCACCATTTGTTCATCGATTTCAAGGCGGCATACGATAGTATCGACCGCATAGAGCTATGGAAAATCATGGACGAGAACAGCTTTCCCGGGAAGCTCACAAGATTGATCAGAGCAACGATGGACGGTGTGCAAAACTGCGTGAAGATCTCGGGCGAACACTCCAGTTCGTTCGAGTCTCGGCGGGGACTACGACAGGGCGACGGACTTTCGTGCCTGTTGTTCAATATTGCGCTTGAAGGTGTCATGCGGAGAGCCGGACTTAACATTCGAGGCACGATTTTCACGAGATCCGGACAATTTGTTTGCTTCGCGGACGACATGGATATTATTGGGAGAAAATTTGAAACGGTGGCAGATTTGTTCACCCGCCTGAAACGCGAAGCAACAAGAGTCGGGCTAATGGTGAATGCGTCGAAAACAAAGTACATGCTGGTTGGCGGAACTGAGCGCGACAGGACCCGCCTAGGAAGCAGTGTTACGATAGACGGGGATACCTTCGAGGTGGTGGACGAGTTCGTCTACCTCGGATCCTTGTTGACGGCTGACAACAATGTTAGTCGGGAAATACGAAGGCGCATCATCAGCGGAAGTCGTGCCTACTATGGGCTCCAGAAGAAACTGCGGTCAAGAAAGATTCACCCCCGCACCAAATGCACGATGTACAAAACGCTCATAAGACCGGTAGTCCTCTATGGGCATGAGGCGTGGACTATGCTCGAGGAGGACTTGCAAGCTCTTGGGGTTTTCGAACGCCGAGTGCTAAGGACGATCTTCGGCGGCGTGCAGGAGAACGGCGTGTGGCGGCGAAGGATGAACCACGAGCTCGCTCAACTCTACGGCGAACCCAGTATCGTGAAGGTAGCTAAAGCTGGAAGGATACGCTGGGCAGGGCATGTTGCAAGAATGCCGGACAACAACCCTGTAAAGATGGTGTTCGCCACGAATCCGGTCGGAACAAGAAGGCGTGGGGCGCAGCGAGCTAGGTGGATTGATCAGGTACACCAGGACCTGGAGAGCGTGGGTCACAGTCGAGGATGGAGAGAAGCGGCCATGAACCGAGGGAATTGGCGAAATATTGTTGGCGAGGCTTTATCAAGATAATTGATGTAAAGCCAAATAAGTAAGTAAGTATAGGCGTCCTTCTTTATTTGATTGGAGGTTCTTTCAAGTTTCTCAGCATTTTGGCAGCATGTGTTTAGTCGAGAATCAATCGATCACGTTTTTCGGATAAACAAATGTTTGGTTTAAATTTGCTCTCTTGAAAATAAGAGGCATAATTTAATTTCATCTCACAGGGCTGTTAATGGTCAGACAGCAAAATAATAGTGACTTTAGTGACCAAAATTATTATAATGGTGACCAAAAAGTGACCTAAAAGTGACTTCAAAACTACAAGTATTAGTCATAAATATGACTAGAAATGAAAATACGTTCTAGGGTGTATATTAACCAACCTACATTTTATGTGAATTTAGAATGTAGAGAACTGCAGTTATTGAAATATTTCTTAACAGTTATCTGTCCAGGATAAGAGTTGATTATCATAAATAGTCAAAAAGATGATGAATCGGAGCATTCAACCAATCATTTTTTTATGAGACGAACATTAGCTTGATATAGGTTACTATTTTATGTTTCAGATTTCAGTAAAAATAAAAAGTAAATCATCGTATATAGAATGTCCATTTACCGGTCATTTTGCTTGTCCCGGGAAATAGCGGGATTTCTAAAAATTTTAATAAAAACTAGTATTTTTGTTGGAATTGAAATATAATTTTAACTTTACAACTAAATTAAAACAGCGAGATTTTTTTTTCAGAATAAACAATTTAAATATAAATCTAATACAACAAATTTAGGGAAATTTACCTGTAATTTTAAATTACCTCAGGGTCCTCAGCCCAAGGCAAGGTTGTTGAATAAATGCAGTAAAAGAGTTTTGCAATCAAACATTTTTTTTAACATAGAGGTTTTAAACCTTGTAACTAGACTAATTAAAATATGTTTTACTTACTTCGTAATCCAGCCTGTTCATAAAAATAATTACCCATTTATTCTCTTTCCCTTTATGATGCTTTTCTATTGCACAATTATATTTGTCTGAGAAAAACAATTGTTTTGCATTGAAATTTACGGATTTTTCTTCAAATTTTACATTAATCTCGGGGATCCTGGGATTTTCGGGCTGGTATGCTTTATATCCCGGGAAACGGAAAATCCCGAAATATCTCAAATCCCGGTTTTTTTTTGTCCCGGGATGGACACTCTAATCACATACATGAACTCCGGAAAACAAACTATCATAGTTTTTATTAGCATAATTCCTTCCTTTTTAGCGTAATTGGCAAAAAATACTGAAGAGTTTAAAGTAGAGATACAAACTAAACGAATTATTTGAAGCATTTCTTAAACAAATCTGTGAAATAAATCAAAAGGAAAATTGTTGGTTGTACACAAAATTGTGGCAAAAATCGAGAATGAATTGCAGAACATTCTGATAAAAATTCATGTGAATTGTGGCAGAATTTCTGTGAAATTGAACTTATTCTTCTAAATAAACAACTCCAGAATATAGTTGACAAATGAGAATGTCGTGCATAAAGAATTAAAAAATGATTTCATGCGTATACTTAAAACATTTGTAATTCAAATGAACGTACGTTTCAATAAATGAATTATTGAAAACAATCAGATCGCTCAGTGGCGACTCTTAACCTCACGTTTTATCTATATACTATATATACGACCCTGAAAATGACGAACTTTGCACACATTTGAAATTCATGAACAGGTGGATTTGACGGGGAATAGCCACTGATATAACTATTGATGATTTATTATCGTTAAACAATGTTCAAGCATTCATTCTCACGTAACTTTTTGAAAGGACCTATCTAATATCGAGAAGCTCTCTTTGTTTACTTTCTCTTCAATCAATAACAGAGCCATATAAACCTCTTCTGTTACATTTTTGTATGAAACAATAGCCAAGGACATTGTTTTTTGATCGATTGTGAAAAACCTCCCAAAAGAATTGCACTGTTGTAATCGAAAAAAGAGAGATGGGAGAGAATATCTTATTGTGACATACGATGTTTAGAAAAGTTCAGCGAACATTATTAAAAAGTTTTTTTTTGTTTGGAAATAGTTAACCAACGTCGTGTAAAAAAGCAGTGTCAAGGGTTAGTCATTGGAAAAAAGTATAGTTTATTTGTTCGAATTTCTAATGCAATTCCTGAAATGATTTCTATCAAAACTAGTACAAGCTCCTGGATGAATTTCTGTAAACACTTTGAACTTGGTTGGTGTTACTCCTAATGCTTATCTTCCGGAGGACTTTGGATAATGTTCTTTCATAAGGCAGGTTTAGGATTCCTTCTATAGCCGTAGATTAGTGCAGCAAGTCCACTAATAATTTATTCAGCAGATCTGTCAGATATTGGTCCTGGTTTTCGTCAAAGTGTATTAAAATATTTCGGACTAAATATTCATTCCAAAGTCGCTTTCCAAGTTTTGCCAGAATCTTATACAAATCTTTTCCCAGAAAATTTTTACAATTTTCATTGGGAATGGTTACGGAATATTCATCTGAATTCTTCCACATAGTAAGCTGATAGTCTCTATTTTTCTCGAGTCAATAATCTTGACACTTTGATTTCTAAATCACAGTTGTCTTTATAATACCAAATATCTATTTCTTGCTGTTTGTATTTGAAAAGCTAACACAGTTGAAATTTCTTCATCATCAGATCATCATCAGTGGCTTAAGTGACAATTTTTCTGAAAAAAAGTGACTCTGATTACTAATTGACCAAGTTGGTCATTACAACTGCCATTTTGTAAGCCGACCATTATACTGTAGGGTGTTTCTATTAAACCACAACTACTACGTCACTACTCTGCCCATAACTGCATATTTGTAACATTCGACAAAAGTAGGCATTGAGTAAATTGAATACCAAGTGTGCATTTTATGGCAGTATGGGAGGAAACTAAAATTTAAAAAAATTACCGGGAACTCAAAAGTGCTTATTTGAGGCTAATATTTTGTACAACTCATATCACATACTAGGTGAATAGTCAGAAAATAATTCTGCTATAAATTTCATTGCTATTACATTACGAGGCTCATTTATAATCTCAATGTGACTGTTATGCGATTATAATTACCAATGTGACAAAACAACTTGGTATTTTTTTCGAATTTTCTAAAACAATCTCACAGATTTCAATAAGTTGATCGAAAGTATTTATCATTTGATGACTCTCCATGGTGTTAACTCCAATTTGTCAAAAATGTCGAATGTGACTGTTATGCAGTTATGGGCAGTACTGTCACCCCAAAGTTATTACCTAAGGGTAATTTTCAGAACAAAATATGATTTATAATCGCAGTGACGCTGCACAGCACCGTACTGCCCTTCTGTCCCGCGGTCCATAACGTTTCCATAGAACATGGTACAAGTAGGCGTTGTCCCCATTGGCGTAGGAACAGGGGGCCAGGGGGCCTGGCCCCCTCCAGAGTCATCCAGGCCCCCCCAGAATTTTTGATGATAATAAAAAAAATAACATGAAGCAAAATCTTCTGTTGTTCTAGTTGTTTGGGAGGGACTTTAACGCAAAGGTCATTCGTCCCTTCCAAAATCTAGATGACTCTTTTTATTCACAAAAATCTCTTTTCAGTAATTACGTTATTTCATGTTGTACTATAGTGAGAAAACCTCGCTTGTCTTACACAGCATCAGCGTGGCTGTTTTGACCTAGGTGAATCGCGCGACAACCGAAAGCTTAACCGTCCGGTTGTCGATGGATTGGTTACTATTAGAACTAGTTTCTTGTTGTTCGACATCTCCGTTGCAGAAAATACCGCGGTACAAAATAGCGTCAATATTTCGGAAATTTGATTTCCCAAAATTCTTTTTTTCTGAATAATGCTGTTTCAGCATAAAGCAACATATTCACTGCATTCTGATATCTCATGTTTTTCAAGGATATCCTGATTGAGACGTCCGGTGACCAATGATTTTCGATATGAGAAATTACTAAAGAAATCCAAACATTAGCTTCAAGCTGTATAATGTCCGAAAGAAAATGAAAAAAATAGACAAAATTATCAAAGGAATTTTTCAGACAACACATAGGGTTACCAATATATTTTAAACCCCTATATATTTTGGACCCCCCTGGGACATTTTCCTGCAAATTTACCAGTCGAAAGATCAACTCAATTCGCATGCCATTTGGAAAGATAGGACAATTCCGCACTTGCATCAAGCATTTGTACATAGCAAATGTGTTTATTCTATCTGAAATTAATTTAATTTAATCAGTTTATCCATGCAACCGTTACAACACGTTACCACACATAAATCGAAGCCGCCAGAAATTTTTCAAATATAAACAAAAACTATTCTCAAATTTCTGAACTAAAACCGTAGAATTTCTTCGGTTTTCCATAGTCAATTGGTTGATTAGACTATGGGCAAGCATATTATACAACCAGTGTCGTGGACTTTGTCACCAAACGATGAAAAATGCCGGGGGTCCAAAATATATTCGATTAGGGTCCAAAATGTATTGGTGTGTCCAAAATAATGACAAACAGTGCTTTCAATTATTTTCGACGTTTTTCGGATCCTACAGTATGGCCCATAAAAAAATGCGAAAATGGTCATATCATGTTTTATGGTAGTTTTTACATAGAAAATGTGAATGAAACATAAATATTATTCATTACTTGTATTGTTTGATCCATTTAGACTCAGTTTTTCGCTTTGGATATGATTTTTATCTGTTACTTTCACCTTACCAGAGAGGAATTGGAAGCATACCTTCAAATTTTATCATGCGGACGTCGAGTTCAATATCTGTGTGATGAAAGCTTCTAAAACATCAACGATGGCGTGGGATTCTTCCCAGGCCTTGTCTCCAGCATACGCCCATATTAAATGACAGAATTGGTTCATACCTGGGTAATTGGAGACAAACATATTTTCGAAAAAACGGCTCATTTTGCAGAGCTTTGATTGAACCTTCATATAAGTGTGATAAGCGGCTCCGTTTTGCTCAAAACCTATGAGCTAGTATTGATATAAGTTGTATCTAACCGATGGAACAAATTTCATCCTCAAAAATCTATTATAGGCCTCTGTATTTATTTTTTATTCAACCTTAACAAAAATAAAGACATATCAAACCTATAAGACGCAAATGCCCTCAAAACTATGACCCTGGCAAAATATTTTATTGTGATCATGAAAAACACGTTGTCTAAGAACTCCTCCATCTTCTGATACCAAACAAACTAAAATTTTCAACAATAAAGTGTGATTTTTGATGGTGGAAAGTTTATCACCAGAGTATACGACAGTCAGACGCTGTTTCTAGCTTTGGGCGGACAAAACCTTTGAACTTATTTGCTTTATAACATTATTTAGGACAGTAAGAAAAATATGACAAAAATTGTCCTGGATAGCGAAGCTGTGTCAGAATATACTACATTGGCCAGAAATTACATTCAGTATCAAAAACAATGAAAATAACGCTTGTGGATGCTATATTCACGTTCAAACAATTTTCGCATTTTTTTATGGGCCATACTGTACATGACTGTATGGGAATTGTTATCTCGTAGAAAAAGCTTTTCGCTACATTTTGGCATGTTCTGTGACTTGGTTACGCTGTGCAATTTATTAATTGGAACAAAAAACTAAAATCACTGCCTTAGGGGGTCCAAAATACGACCGTTACCCCTAGCGTGAATTTTTGTCGAAAAATAATGCTTAAGTTTCAAGGAATATCGGCATGGCATGAATGGCTGAAAAAATGTAACCAAATCGACTATGATCGATTTATCTCAACAATAATTTCTTTTGATTTTTGTTTTGATATTTTTAACATTTTTTGCATGAATAAATTTATTGCTTAAACTATATTTTTCAACAAACTTATTATATCATAAATTATTTGATTAATTTCCAACAGAGGTTGAGGTGAAATTTTTCGAAAAAAAAAAAATCGATATTTTTTATAGGAATTTGAGAAGGATGGCTTGAGAATTTTTCGCAAATCTCTTGGAAGTTAATCAAATAATTTTGCGGGACTTGTTCATTACTTTCAAAGCGATTTCCTCCTGGTGACAATCCATTCATTCTTTGTCCCTTTTTTATTAGCAAGTTGATTTTTTCAATATTTTTCCTAAAAATGTTATTACAAATTCTTTCCGCGAAGTTCATTTAAAAATGCTTTAGAAACGTTTCCAAAATACAAACAAATTGCGTCAAATGTCTTTCTATGTTTTTTTTTCCTAGAAATTTTGCATCAAAACCCCGGTTTATTCATGAAATTGGAAAAGAATTTGTTTTGGAAATGTCTCTTCCTTCGAATCTCCAAGGAAATTTGTTAAAAAAAACCTCAGGAAAACTTTTGCTTCCAAAAATTTCTAAATTAACACATGTGTAAACGAAGCTGTTAAGAAACATATAGCAAATAATTGGGAAGGGGGAAAGGATTTATTAAGATATTCATAAAGAAATTTGTATTGATCTTCCTTTACACACTTCTTTAGAAATAATTTTTACCAATTATTATCAGAATCGATATTCTGTTTTGAATATTTTGTGCGATATGAGGGCGGAATTTCTAGACGCTTTCTGATAGAATTCTAGAAATCCAGAAGTCAAGGAAGGATAAATTTCGAGGGTACCCGTAATCCGGGGTATCATTGATCAGCGGGGTAACATTGATCGGAATGACTTACCTCATCAAAAAGTTCGTATTATCATTTATTGATGAAACATTTCCAAATCATGAATGGTGCTTCTCTTTCTTATATTCATAAGCTAATAAACGTTAATATTTTTTGTGAAAATTGCGATTACCTTATGCGTAAATTTGTCAACTTTTCGAAATAATGATATTAATTGTTAAGGATGACACTACCGTAAAACGGGGTAACTTTGATAGTTTTTTCGGAGAAAAACTTCAATATTATGCATTCTGTGTCAAAGAATTACAATTTATATTTTTAAAACAAGTACTGACACCCTAGCTATCGATTGCTCTTGATAGATTGCCAAAAGATTTATTCTGAATGGGATGTATTATTTTTATATAATCGAAAGTCGGTTTTCTGTTTTGGGGTAACTTTGAAAATCGAACAAAATTGAATGAATTTCGGAACATTTATAGGGTGTTGCATACTTCTAGGCGTTTAACGCTATATGGAAATTTCTGACTTAGATTACAAAATGGTCCCAGTTTGTAAAAATGCTTTTCGCTAAGAGATTTGAGACCGAATTCATGTTCTACTATAACTTGGCTGTCAAGAATAAGTGACAACCTTATTATGACTTTTGGCGTAACACAGCTATGCTCCTCAATCACTCAATCATACCACACACACTCCAAATCATTCCACTCATTCTCACAATTGTAATACACAGTAGCTACACTCATCTCTTTTAGAGGCTCATTAAAGAGCATATGATCGATCCAATGTAAATTATATTTTAAGTAATAAATTGACCATAGTAACGACCACACGCATCCCTTCAATCGGAAAGCTAAGGAATACCCCAAATTTTGGTGACCCGACGTGATCGGTACCATAAAGTCGCGAGTTTCTTCTGCCCGTAGCAGAAAGTTCGTAAAATCCGCCGCGTTTGCGAAAATTCAGAGCCACTTTTGTGAACCAAAATCCACTAGTGTGTGAACTTTTTGCCGTCGTCGACAATTCTGAAGACGAATAAACAAAGCCTTCCCGGTTCGTCGTCGATCGCGACAAAGTGAGTGAACCCACTATAATCGCAAAAATGGATATCCGGAATTCGACGCGATGACATCGACACCTGGTTCATGTGCTTAGAAGCGCCTTCAGCGTCAACCAGTGAAAGTGGACAAACAAAAATCAACGCCATCATGTTGCACTCCGGTCCGCGCGCCAAGTTTGTGTATAGCACAATAGCGCAGTGTAATGACGCCAACAACCAACGATCGCTATGAAACATCAAAAGCCGCGGTGATCGCTCACTTCCAACCATCGGAAGCACAAAGGGTTAACCAGCTTGCTATCTGGAATCAACACCCGGTGATCAAAAAGCCCAGCATCCTTTTGTCCGAAATGCGGTCGACTTGGCGGGAAAGGATGCACTGATAGCGTGCTGATGAATTGTGGTTACGTGCTTTGCCTACAACAGTGCGTTCTATCATCGCCGCCATGCCAACCGCCACCCTGGACGAACAAGCGAAGGTTGCCGACAAAATCATGGAAGCCCCGAGGAATGAAATTTCGGCAGTCCAGTCATCTACTACCCCGCCAGCGCTGCCGACCTGGAGCAGCGCATCGAAGCATTATCCCAACGCTTGGAACAAGTCCTTTCTGGAAACTTCCAACATCGTCAGCGAAACCGAAATCGCTCACACAGACCGATCCTCTGGACGCCATAGATCATCGACGCCATCGCAGCCGAAGAATCAACGATGGATTTGTTGGTTCCACTATCGTCATTGCGCCCAAGCCAAGAAAGTGTGAGAACAAAAAGGCGATAACCCAAATGTTGCCTGCATTTTTTATGACGGAAAAATCCCTGTGTACGTTTCGCCAAGAAAAAAATTAAAATGCGTGCGATCCCCCTGATTGCACGGAAAAAGCCAAACCCCTGTTTGAATCATCTATCCCGAAGAACCCAGCTTTGATCTGAACCACCCCTCGCACATACGTCGCATCCACGTTCACGACCAAAAATCGACCCAGTCCTTCCTTCGTCGACACCGGTGGCGGACATTTCCGTGATTCCTCCTCGCCTAGGAAAAAGTTCCCACCCTGTTAAATCGAGACAGCTCTTTGCTGCAAATGGAAGCCCGATCCCAACCTATGGAACTAAAACGCCTCACCATTAACATTGGCCTCCGTCGTCCTTCGAGTGGATTTTCACGATCGGCCGATGTGAAGTCGCCAATAATAGGTGCAGACTTTCTCAAACACTAATGATTTTGCTTGTGGATCTGCGAAACGGCAAACTTAGTGGATAACACCACGCGCTTGTGTATCAACACCATCAAAGCAGATTCCGAATCAATTCGCATCTCCACTTTCCAACGTGAACAATCCCTTTGCCGCAATATTGAAGGAATTTCAGGATATAACTGTGTTGAACATGCGTCATCAACCAACCCAAACGAAAACTCTCCACCACATCATCACTACAGGTCCGCCAGTTTTTTTGCCGTTCCCGAAGACTTCCGATGGACAAATTGAACGAAGCCAAAGCCGAATTCAAATTCCTGATGGAGCAAGGGATTTGCCAGCCCTCCAAAAGCTGCTGGGCCAGCCCATTGCACATGGTGCGAAAAAGCAACGGGAAGTGGAGACCCTGCGGAGATTATCGGGCCACTGAATGCTATTACTGTTCCCGATCGTTACCCTATTCCGCACATTCAGGATTTTTTCTACGGTCCTACACGGTAAGAAGATTTTTCGTGTATCGACCTGCAACGCGCTTACCATCAGATCCCTGTCGCGCCGGAGGACATCCCCAAAACAGCGATTACAACCCCGTTTGGCCTTTTTGAATTCAAATTCATGACCTTCGGCCTGCGTAATGCGGCCAAACCTTGCAGAGACAACCTTCACGAGATCCTAGGCGACCTTGACTTCGTCTTCCCATATGTGGACGACTTCATTATTGCCTCGAAGGACGAAGAAGAACACAAACAACACCTTCGTAGAGTTTTCCAACGGTTACGTGAAAACGGCCTGGTAATCAATCCCAGCAAGTGCCAGATCGGATTACCGAGCGTGGAATTTGTGGGCCACCTGATAACCGCCGACGGCATACGATGAAACGTTTCCTAGGCACCATCAAACTTCTACAGGAGATTCATCCAGCATGCCGCAGAACACCAGCGAATCCTGCAAAATATGATCCATGGGAATGTGAAAAATGACCGAACACCGTTAGAATGGGACGAATCCACCAATCAAGCCTTCGAACAATGCAAAAACGATCTTGCACATGCAGCTCTTCTGGCACATCCATCTCCCGAAGCAAAACTAGCTCTCGAAGTGGATGCCTCTGGAACTGCAATAGGCGCCGTTCTCCACCACTCGATGAAAGCGGCCTACAACCACTGCATTTTTCTCACGCAAACTAAGCGATGTCAAACAAAAAGCCAGTACGTACGACCGCGAACTTTTGGCTATGTATGAAGCAGTCAAATACTTCAAAGATCTGATAACCGCCAGGGAATTCTGTATCTATACAGACCACAAGCCTCTCGTTACTGCTTTCCAGCAACGCTCAACCGAGCAACACCAACACAGCAACGGCATCTCAGTTTCATCAGCGGAGTTTACGACCGATATTCGCCACGTTCCCGGCGAAGCGAATAAGGTTGCTGATATGTTAAGCCCGAATCAGCTCAATCACCACCACTATCGATTTCGACCTGCATGGCTGCACAGCAAAACGACGATCCCGAGTTACAGCAGTATTTGAAATCACCACCACAAGGCAGCGGATTAATACTCAAGGCACTCAAATCACCTTTGTCATCCTTACCCATGTACTGTGATATCTCAACAGCAGCCATCAGACCTTTTGTCCCGAAAGAATTTCGTGCCTCGATCATCTCAAGCCTACACAACATCTCACACCCTGGAGTCCGAGCAACAGTTCGTCTAGTTGCTGATCGTTTCGTCTGGCCGTCCCTCAGGCGGGATTGCAAGCAATTCGTCACACATTGCATCCCGTGCCAAAATCGAAGGTACACAGACACAACAGATCACCTATACTGCAGATCAACACCCCGATCGAGAGATTCGCTCATGTACACATGGATTTGATCGGACCCTTACCACCATCTGACGGGTTCGTATACTGCTTAACACTAATAGACAAATTCTCTCGTTGGCCAGAGGTTCTCCCTATTCCCAATATGACTGCAGTCACCGTAGCTCGAGCCTTCATTAGTGGGTGGGTCGCACGATTCGGAGTACCCATCCGAGTCACTACCGATCTTGGTCGGCAATTTGAGTCCGGCCTATTTCGCGAACTTACAAGAGTATTGGGCATCACTCACCTGAAGACGACGCCCTATCACCCTCAAGCCAACGGGCAAATAGAGAGAACGCACCGACAGTTAAAGGCCGCGATCATGTGTCACTCCAACACCAAGTGGACAGAATCGCTGCCAAATCGTGCTTCTTGGTATGAGATCCTCTCTGAGAGAGGAACTGCAGGCATCATCTGCAGAGGCTACATACGGGACAACACTTCGTTTGCCTGGAGAATTTTTTTCCGAAGTTCCCACTAAACCACTAACACCAAAAGTGGTTATGGATCTCAAGTTGACCATGGCTAAACTTCGGCCGACACCCATGAGCAACCACTCCAAGCACCAACCGTACATCCAGAAAGAGTTAGCTGCCTGCTCGCACGTTTTCGTCAGAGTTGGCGCTATCAAGCCGCCACTTACACCACCATACGATGGACCCTACAAGGTACTACGACGGAAAAAGAAAGTGTTCATCATTGAGATCAAGGGTAAAAAGCAGGCTATCTCCGTCGATCGCCTCAAGGCAGCACACATCTCAACCACCGAACAGCAACCAATACAGCCAGCAGCAACTACCATTGACCCAGCGTCTCCATCTAGCCGAGCTCTAAGCAAGATGAACCAGTATCATACAGAACCAAATCAGGACGTCATGTTAAGATTCCCCGTAGGTTTTGGTAAAGGGGGGAGCAGTGTGGCGTAACACAGCTATGCTCCTCAATCACTCAATCATACCACACACACTCCAAATCATTCCACTCATTCTCACAATATGTAATACACAGTAGCTACACTCATCTCTTTTAGAGGCTCATTAAAGAGCATATGATCGATCCAATGTAAATTATATTTTAAGTAATAAATTGACCATAGTACCGACCACACGCATCCCTTTCAATCGGAAAGCTAAGGAATACCCCAAAACTTCATCAAACAGTGATCGTAGAACAGATTGTTTGTATCCGTTGCAAAAATGTCAAAATCTTATAAATTTTTAAATATTTGCATATAAATCCACAAGAGCACTTGATTCCAATGAAAATAGCTTTGACATGAAGTGTCATACTAACACTCTTTTCTTTTGCATTAATTTTGCTTAACTGATTAACAGAAACTTCGTTATTTCGTTTAATATGTTGTGGGTCTTGCATTATCAAAGTTACCCGCATTATCAAAGTTACCCCGTTTTACGGTACCAATGATTCATGTCTCACATAAGTTCTGAAAACGATATAAGCAAGGAAAATGCTATTCTTACTAAAAATGAAATCGCCGAAAACGATTCCGTTGTCAAAACTTTTATAAGTATGCTCAATTAGGCAACATTACCGAATTACTGTTAAGAATGTAAATTTCGCCTAGGAAATTGCCTACTTTTGGGCGTATTCCGTGGTTCGAAGTGTTTTTAATTTTAAAAAAACTCAAAAAGTAAATGACTTGTAAGCATTTAGCCTTCATATTCGGATTCAGGGGCCATGATTTAAGTAAGTAACGACATTTTCAGTATTACCGAACGTTGTTTATATAGGTGATCAATGTTACCCCATATCAACTATATAAAAAAATCGCTTAAAACATTTTTTTCAACATGCTTAAATCTTTCAATAAACAAAATACAGTGTATAGTCTCGAGCTATTAGTGGCAGTACTAGTTTTAAAAATATGAAACCTGTAACATTTACATTTTCAAACGAAATATTGAAGAAACATTCAGAAAAATGATCAATGTTATCCCCGGATTACGGTAATTTCTAAAGTAGATGCTGATGAAAATCTTAAAAAAGGTAAATTATAGAAGTTTGAAAAATTACAGATTATTTAAACGTATAGCTCCTGATTTCTGAAAGTCCATCAGAAATTCCTCAACAAATTTTCAAAATAATGGACAATATATATTTGGTAATATTTTTAACAAATACCGGCAATATTTTCGCGTTAAACTTCTACTGTATTACAAAATAATCGATAATAGACCCTTCAAAAAAGTTTGTTTGGAATTTCTTAAGGTAGGAAAAATGGATTCTTTCTACATCAATATATTCACCATATAGTATCATGAAACTTTGGAGTTTTAACATCAATTTTTCTTTATTAAAAAATAGACGAGGAAAAAGAACAAGTTTTTTTTTGTAGTTAATCCTACAAGGACCACTCAAGCTTTTCTGTGCGGTACATTGTCAACAAGGTTCAGAAATTCTATGGTTCAATTCATGAATTTTACGACTCACGATAGTATTTTTTTCTGAATTATATTTAAGCTGCAATTATAAAAAAATACCACCAAAGTTCTTGCAAATCTTTTTTGATATGTGTTTCTCTATAAATCTGATATGGAGTGATTCGTGGAGGAGTCTGTTAAGCAATCCCTAAAAATATTGAAAAATTCATGGAGTAATTTTTTGAAACCAAAAAAAATAGAGAGTGGATAATATATAAGGATATTTTTATATATTTTTATTTATGGAAAAATTCTGAGATCACCATTCGAAAAACAAAATGAAGTTATTTCTAGAATTTAAAAATAATACTTGATGGAACTTCTGGAGATTTTTTTTAGAAATATTCCAGAAAAATTGCAAAATGTTAGTTAATCTGAAAAATAAAATTCATCATAAAATTCCAAAAGAATCTTTAGTGCAGTTTTGAAGAAAAAAATCTCTGTAAAAATTCTTAGCTGAATATCTGTTTTGGGGACAATTTTAGGGAAACAATAATATAATTCTCTAAGATATCCCTGAACAAATTACTCTGGAAATCTTTGAGTATTTTCGTGGAATATTTTTGGAAGAACAGTTAAATGTATTCCGTCAGGAAATTAATAAGTAGATTAGAATTCTTCAAACATTTCTTTGTCCGACATTTTGAAAAAAAAAATGAAAAAATCAAGAGAGTTTGAAAGGAATGCGGGATGTTGCTGCTTGATTTTAGAGAAATCTTAAAAATAATTATCTGTGAAAAAATGCAGACCTACGGAGAACTGTTCAGAGAAACCATGAATAACATTTTCCAATTGAATTTTTTGATTGCTCATGAAATTTGTATGGAATACTACGAGGAATCCTTAGAGTAACACCTGGAAGATTTTTTTTCGGGAAGTCTGGGTATTTTTTGCTGTGATTTTTTTCAAACAATCCTATAGAGAAACTTTAGCAACAACTTTGAAAGCAAACTGTTGATAAACTTTCTGAAGTATTCGTGGGATGAATCCTTGCTTGGTGGTCTTGAAGACATTTTTCATAAAACATTTAATTTATTTTTGTTTTATTATTTGGAGAAATCCTCAGTAATTCCTGAATATCCTAAACGAATTATAAACCAATAACTGGAAGATACTTTAAACTAACAATTGGAATTTATGTGTAACAAGTACTCCAGGAGAAATGATTACAAGAATTTATAATGCAATATCTGACGGAATTCTTCAAGATATTTTTAAACATTTCGACAGAGATTCTTCGAGAAGTTTTCTAGTGAGATCAGAAAGTCTAGGAATGATATTCTGAAAACTGGTAGAGGAGTTCTTGAAAAGTACGAAATTTCCCATGGGTATTCCAAGAGGAATCTCTTCGAAGCACATGGTTTAATCGTGTGATTCGGTCATTCCTTGTGATTTTTTGCAAGAATTATTGAAAGATTTTTGGACTGGATTTCAAAAAGGATGAATTTGTAAATTTAAATTTACAAATATCACTGATGTGCTGCACAATTAGACGAAATAACAAATAAATAAAATTAATACAAATCTATTAAAACTACGAAATTTGTGATCTTGATTATTACGACCGACATTACATCTGTAAAATAAGTATATGCTAGGACCCCCTAGGCCCCCTCCAGAAAAAAATCCTAGCTACGCCAATGGTTGTCCCATGTTCTATGGAAACGTTATGGACCGCGGGACAAATATGTGTAGAACGGCAGCGTATTCCCTCCTCCCTGGCACTGTAGACTACACACTAATTTCTTCTTGTTTTTCGCAAAGTATATCAAGAAGCTTAGCAAGCTTGTGAAAATTGAAAAAAAGGCAGCAGGTATAACCACGCAATAATTTTTAAAAATATAAAACTTTTAACATTTGCATATTCAAAAGAAAAGTTTTTAAGAAATATATGAAAAAAATGATGAATGTTATCCTGGAATACGGTATCAAAATAAATTTTAAGAAATAATTGCTGTATTGAATTGACAAGATGTTTTTTGAAGGTTTATAGAAATGATAATTCATGGAAATCACTATAATATTCTATTCTCTAACGCTACGCTGTTACATTAAAAATGGCATAAACTTGCCATTTTCGCATTCGTATGGCAGGTACGAGATACTCTATGCCCAGGGAAGTCAAGGAAATTTCCATTACGAAAAGATCCCGGGCCAACCAGGAATCGAAACCAGACACCTTCAGCATTGCTTTGCTTAGTAGCCGCGGACTCTAACCACACGGCTAAGGAAGGCGTAAAAATTGTTCTAGAAGAAAAACATTCAAGAAAAATCTCAAACCTATTGATATTAACAGATTTAGAACATATAAACCAATAACATCTGTTATCTCTTGTAATATCGTAAGGACGAAATATAAAACTAGCAAAAAACCGAAAAATAGTGAAAACCAATACTGAAAATAAACCATTTTATTCGTTTCCCCCCCTCCGACTTTTTGAAAAATTTGAAGGGGAGGGAGGTGACAAAAGTAAAATTTCAAATTTGTTCCGGCCTTAATGGAGTGTTAGTGAAAGCCTCATCTTCGATTCATAACTGTGGTATCAAAGACGAAATGCCCTTCCAAGCATGAATCAAAGCTTCTAAGAAAATTATAAACATTTTATTTTCCAGGCCTAGATAAAATAGAGGTAATGATATATAGTTTTTCGTTTCCGAATTCCGTTAGAAGAAGCGCAAGTTACATAAAACCGATGATACATGGTCGAGATATAAACTTTACATTTTAACACTGTTCCTTAGGGGCTCAACTGACATGATCGATTTTTCTCCATCGTTTTTTTTTCTACTAATAGATTCGTCAAATTGAAGAAATCTTCTATCTATCTATCTATCTATCTATCTATCTATCTATCTATCTTCTATCTTCTCGATATAAATAAATAAAAAAATGGTGTTTGTATGTCACGAAATCACTTACGAACGGATCAGTGGATCTGAATGATTCTTTCTCCGTTATGATTGTCACGGGTTCCGACGTGTTTGTGTGTATAAAATTCCAAAGGTTATTCACAGGGAAAGTCGGAAAAACGAGAGTGAACGGAACTGTAATTGTGTACGGGATAAACCATAGTATTTGTCAACAGCCTACTTGATGGCATCCTATAACACGAAAACATGTTACGGAAAGTGAATCAATTTTCTGCGATAATTCAAATAGAGCAATGATGAAGAACAATCGATGAATGCAGATAAAACCTAATGAATAATCAGTGTCGATTTCAGCAATAATTGATAGCGCATGTAACTTGAACATCCACATACCTATGCGTCCGGAAGCGCTCCCTTGCATTAGCCTGTGATCGTTGATGATATCCACCGTCTGCCGTGTCTTCCATTTGTGAATCCCTGCCGAATCCCATATCACTTGCAGTGTCACACGCCATCCCCGCCGTCAATTCCGCCGCATCTCCAAAGAGTTCCTCGTACACACTTTGCATAACTTTCTCCACCCGAGCTGCACTACAGGTGGCTCTATTCTTTGCGGTCCTTCGACTTCTAACAGCACTCATCGCGTCAAAGTGTCACCGTACTTTCCAAACTTCAAAACACATCCTTTCTGTGGCGAACCGCGATCGGAACTGATCGCACATGATCACGCAATCAGGCCAACAAGGCCACACTTAACTCTAACGCTTCGTCTAGTAAGCGAACACTTGTTAAATGAATTAAGTCGTTAATGAGCAATAAGTGATGAGTGGGAAAAGAAGATGCCGCACTACTCTGAGTGAAGCCGGTGCCCGAGATCTGGGGAAAGGAAGTTCCTTCCACAAATATATGGATCATCACACCAAGCAATCATCATCAGCAGCATCGAAAGCGTGAATGTGAGGAGGCGTTTGTTTGTTTTCTTTGCTGCTTGGCTTCTTCGGGATCGGAGATTCCTTGCAAGTGATACCACTGCTGCCTTGTTCGGTCGATACTCACTTACGGCTGATCGTTGTCTATTTCTGGAGAAAATTTATGACCTCTTTACCGGAGTCGGTTCACAAGTGTCACGTGTTCACAGTTTGGGTGCGGGCAGTTTCTAATTTGCGGGTTTGTTATCCTATGTAAACATCGAGGAACGGATGTTTCGTTCTGATTTATTGCTGGTTGAATCGATGTCACGTTAGCTGCACCGCAAAATCGGGTGAAGTTCTTACAAACAGTGTAAAATTGTTGATTTTTCTAAACCTTGTTTATTATGGTGGTGGATGGTAGTCACAAGCTTTTAATTCTAATGTATGGATCAACACATGGTGACAGCCTAAAAGTATAAGCAGGGGTCTAAGGTGAAGATTAATCGAAGCCAAACCTAAAATTTTCAAGAGCACACATCTGAAGAACCAAACATCTGATTAAGCTGCAAACTTAATCGATTGGTCACCTTAAAGAGCTCCCGGTGCCAGTGGCGTAGCTAGAGTTTTGTTGGCCCGGTGCGGAGCTAGATTTGGGGGCCCCTCAAATAGAGCTTTGCAAAATATGCCTTTTATTCGAAAACGTTTGACATTTAGAAGAAACTTTCGTGATTGAAATGTAAAAAAAATATTATGCCGGTAAAAATTCACCCATTCGAGGGTATAGCCAGGATTTCCACCTTGAAGTAATTTTTAAAAGGTCTTGTAGAATTTAAACACATGTTTCTGTATAAGAGGATCTTTAAAGATATTCTTGGATAACTGTCTCTTTGTTGCACAGTATTTAGTAGTATGCTCATAATTATTCCTAGTTTTTTTTTTTTTTTTTTTTTTTTTTTTTTTTTTTTTTTTTTTTTTTTTTTTTTTTAAGGCACTCCGTGCTCGTGGCCACTACTGTGCCGGACTCAGTTGATTTTGTAGCTTATTTACCGATACAGATCTATTTTCAACTTATCTATATTTACATCTAGTTTCACTCTCTCCTACTCTTTTACTCTCACACCGAGCAGGTAGGAGAGAGCTCTGCTATTAATGAGGCTAGCTGCCTGCGAAGAGGGTCAGTTTGTCTCAGTCACCTTCTGATACTGACGGAGGATGGATGTGCTCCCCAAAGCACGGTCCTCCGTGAGGCGTCTTCTGGTGGCTGGACGGGTTTTTTGTGGAGGGGCTGGGAATCGAACCCATGACCTTCCGCTTATGAAGCGAAAGCGTAACCTCAAGGCTACAGACCCCCTCTATGGTTATTCCTAGTTGAACTCTTTAAAGACTGGTGAAACAAATCTTGAAACAATTCATAGGAAAATATCTTATGATTCCTGAATTTCATGTATTGCGCTTATCTCTAATTTTTTGTTGTTGCTTTTGATGCAGATCTAGGATGCAATAAAGATAAAATGTTTGATATTATTAAAAATATTATTATACGAGGAATTCCCAGCGAAACTCATAGAGGCATCCTTACAAAAAATTTTGAAAATATACATTGAAAAAATAACTAGCAGAGATACTTCTAAAGTAAAAATATTTTCCTGGAACTCTGTTAAAATTCCTAAAACTCTCGGATTTTTTATATAGTCCTTATCAAGGATGAAAATCTTGTGATCATAAAAAAATCCATGATGCCTCGCGTTGTTCTTCATCATGCGATCATAGCAACAACGATTAACTTTTTGTCGTCAAGATATAACAACAAACTACGCTCTGTGTTGCACGTGTGCTAGTGATTATCTGTTGTTAATAATTTTGAGGATTTTTCCACATTTACTCAATGATCTACCACCATATATGCTGTTTGTGATTCTATAACCATTCGGACATTGGTTGAGCGATAAATAATAGCGCGAATGCGACTCCTTATTAAAAAATTCTTGAAAAAACTGGTAGAATCGCTAAGGAGTTTCTGAGGAGATAACTGTTTTATCACTTGGAGAACTCCTTGTTGTAGTAGAGGAATCCAAGAAAGGCTCTCTGGAAAATATGAAGGGCCGAATCTCAAAGGATTTACAATTATCTGAGGAATTGAAACTACTAAAATAAATACAAAAAAAAAAGAAATCATCAGATAAATCTTAAGGGGTATATTTTAACTGAAAAAAATTATTCGTTGAAGAACCCCTGAAGTAATTGGTAAAAGAATACTAGACAAAATCAAGATATTTTTTCATAAAGGGAACATCAAGAAATCCCTTCAGTGGTTTTCAGATGACAATGCTCAGAGATCTCCTCAATGGAATTCTTGATTAAAAACTTGGTAATTTTTTTGAATGATTCCTGTAACAATTCTTGAAGAATCCTTGAAAAAATCCAGGTAGAAATTATTGGAATCTTTGCAACTTCTTTCTTCTTGTAATTTATTCAAAAGTCCCTTTATGAATTGACGTCTATTTAGGAACGCCAGAGAAATTATTACTAGCAATATTCAAGTGATTTTAGGGAAATATTTTTTTTTTTTCAAAATCACAAAAATATGCTGGTGTCATTGCTTAGAATATTCTACAGAGTTTATACATATACGCTGGAAAATGTTTCAAAACGAATTCTTGGAAATATTTGCTCGTATTTTCAACAAAATCTTAGACGAATTCACTGGATACGGATAATAAAAAAAAATTGATTAAATCCTCATATAAATTACCAGGCAAAATATTTAAGAATGTTCTGATGAAGGTCGCCCGAAAATAAATTTATATAATTTCTGGTAGGTATTTTCGGGTGATTTAAAAAATGGGAATTTAATTGAATTGGCCACTTTTGGGACCACCGGGTGTCCCCTAGGGAACCTATGATTGGGGACAATTGGAATTGAGCTCAGTTGCCCTATTTACGACAAGACATGAAGAACAAACTGTCGCATGATATGTTTTGGTGGAAAAATCGAAATGTCCCCAATGATAGGTTCCATAGGGAACTATAAGAGATCCCCAAAGTAGCCATTCTAGTTAAATATCCATTTTCGGTCTAAAGTTGACCTATTCATGACTAGACATGAAGAATGAGCCGTTGCACAATGAGTATTGGTGCTCAATTCCAATTGTCCCCAATCATAGGCTCCCTAGGGGACACCCGGTGGTCTCAAAAGTGGCCAATTCAATTAAATTTCCATTTTGAGTCTACAGTTACTTTATTTACGACAAGGCATGAAGAAAGAGCCGTCGAAGTCCGGGAAATTCCGGTGGTCCCAAAAGTTGCCACTGCAGTCAATTATCCATTGTAGGTCTACAATAGCCCTATTTAGCACGAGACATGACAGTCGCACGATATGTATTGGAGTTCAATTTCAATTGTCCCTAATTACAGGTTCCCTCGGGGACATCCGGTGGTCCCGGAAGTAGTCACTGTAGTCAACTATCCATTGTGAGTCTACAGTTGCCCTATTTACGACAAGATATGAAGAATGAGCCGTCGAATGATATGCTTTGGTGTCAAAATCGAAATGTCTCCTATGCAAGGTTCCCCCGGGGCACTTGGCGGCGCCATGAGTGGCCAAATCTATACAAGACTCATTTTCAATTTATAATAGGGTATTTTATGATAAGCTAGGAAGAAAACAATATTGCGCGACATATTTTGAGTGAATAAATTGTTTGATCCCAATTCGGATCCACTACCGGCACCGATTCCGGGTAAATGGCCATATCTTGGTTGTTTCTGGACCGATCTTAATACTTGGTGCACCAATCGCTTCAGAATTTGATCTTCTATCTTCATGTGTAGTAAAATTTTGATTTTTTAGCCGAGACCTTTGCTAAAAACACGTCATAATTTTACTGCATAAGACATGCTTCCGGAAACCCGGATTTGGATTGGATTTAAATTTGGATTGGATGTCGATTGAATTTGGATTGGATTAGAATTCGATTTGGATTAGATTTGGATTGGATTGAATTTGGATTGCATTTGGATTTGAATTTGATTTGGATTGGATTTGGATTGGATTTGGATTGGATTTGGATTGAATTTGAATTGGATTTGGATTGGATCTGGATTGGATTGGATTTGGATTCGGATTAAATTTGGAGTCGATTGAATTTTGATTGAAAATGCTTTAAATTTTAAAGTTGGATTTAGATTGTATTTGAGTCGTATTTGAATTGGATTCAGATACTTTTTGTATTGGATTTGGAATGGATTCTGATTTTAAATGGATCTGAATTTGATTTGGATTGAATTCGGATTGGATTTGAATTCGATTTGGATTAGATTTGGATTGGATGTGGATTGAATTTGGATTGAATTTGGGTTCGATTTGGATAAGATTTGGAATGGATGTGGATTGAATTTGGATTGAATTTGGATTGGATTTGAATTCGATTTGGATTGGATTTGTATTAGATTTGGATTTGGATTGGATTTGGATTGGATGTGGATTAGATTTGGATTGGATTTGGATTGGATTTGGATTGGATTTGCATTGGATTTGGATTGGATTTGGATTGGATTTGGATTGAATTTGGATTGGATTTGGATTGGATTTGGATTGGATTTGGATTGGATTTGGATTTTATTTGGATTGGATTGGATTGGATTTGGATTGGATTTGGATTGGATTTGGATGGATTTGGATTGGATTTGGATTGGATTTGGATTGGATTTGAATTGGATTTGAATTGGATTTGGATTGGATTTGCATTGGATTTGGAATTGGATTTGGATTGGATTGATTGGATTTGGATTGGATTTGGATTGGATTGGATTGGATTTGGATTGGATTTGGATTGGATTTGGATTGGATTTGGATTGGATTTGGATGGATTTGGATTGGATTTGGATTGGATTTGGATTGGTTTTGGATTGGATTTGATTGGATTTGGATTGGATTTGGATTGGAATTTGGATTGGATTTTGGAATTGGATTTGGATTGGATTTGGATTGGATTTGGATTGGATTTGGATTGGATTTGGATTGGATTTGGATTGGATTTGGATTGGGATTTGGATTGATTGGAATTGGATTTGAATTCATTGGATTGGATTGGATTGGATTGGATTTGGATTGATTTGGATTGGATTTGGATTGGATTTGGATTGGATTTGGATTGGATTTGGATTGGATTTGGATTGGATTTGGATTGGATTTGGATTGGATTTGGATTGGATTGGATTTGGATTGGATTTGGATTGGATTTGGATTGGATTTGGGATTGGATTTGGATTGGATTTGGATTGGATTTGGATTGGATTTGGATTGGATTTGGATTGGATTTGGATTGGATTTGGATTGGATTTGGATTGGATTTGGATTGGGATTGATTTGAATTGGATTAAGATTGGATTTGGATTTGATTTCGGATTGAATTTAGAGACGATTGAATTTTGGTTGAAAACGCTTTTAAATTTTTAAGTTGGATTTAGATTGCATTTAAATTGTATTTGGATTGGATTTGGAATGGATTCGAATTGAATTGGATTTGGATTGAATTTGGATTAGATTTGAATTCGATTTGGATTAGATATGGATTGTATTTGTTAATTATTATGATAATTAGGGATATAAAGCTGAAACTCTTTAAATCTCTTCTTGCTTCATTTCATTTATGGAGCGGAATTTTTACTAAACGCTTCTGCAAGATCCATCGATCGATTACGGGTTGTTCTAAATAGCTATGTCAGGTACGTCTTCAATTTTTCACGTTTTTCTAGTGTTAGACATTTACAAAATCAGCTGCTAGGAATTTTTTGAAATTGCGTACAGTTCTAACAGTTACCTGTATGAGAAATTGCAGCTATTCCGTAGTTCTAGAGTCAGAAATTTGATTTTTCCACGTTGCAATACATCGCATTATGGAAACATTTTGTTTGTGAGGGGCATTAGCAACTCTATTGATCGTCAATTTTGCCCTGCCACTAACCTGTATTTAACCAGCAAATGGAATTTACAATTAACAATTTACTGAACTTGACGGATTTTCATCGGTTTTGCTTGAATAAATCATATGGATGTTTATTTTTTCAAGGACAATTGGAATTTTACCAAGGATTTTCCCCTGAAACTCTTCTACGGCTACAGGGATTATACTATCATGGGGCACCCACTATTACGGGTTGTGTTAATTTGAAGCACATGCGAAATGGAATGACTTAAAATCGTGACTGGGCGACCCATAGTGAGCAGTGTATCTCCGAACAATTCAATAGATTCTTGAAAAATCTTACTACGCTGTATCTACGTAGTTTTCTGCTATATTTTTCTGAAACAGAAATCCTGAAAGTATTTCGAGGTTGAAGTACAGCTTGATATGCTTTCCTCCAAAAAATCTTCCAAGAATATCCTAACAATTCTTTGAGGTTTAGAATTTATTAAGATTTCTAAGGACTTATTACAAATTTCCCGTTTTTATACCTTGACCTACCAAGAACCCGAATATACCAAACGCTCAATCATAAAAAATATTATACAGGGAATTTTTAACGGATCTCGTCTCCGGAATCTTTATGAGATTCTGGATCATGGAGCAAAGTAGCAGAATCGTTAAAGTATTATTCGAGGATTTTTTTTTATATCCGACGAAAAAACTAAAGTTCTCCTCAGAAAAAAAATATTGTGATTTGCGAAGAAATTTTGGAATATGTGTTTAAGTACCCAAGTAACCAAAATGCACTTTAATTCGCCTTCCATGCTTATATATAGCTTTTATAGAGCTGACATACCCCTTATTAGCTGTATAACAGCCTTATAAGCCCAAAAATGTGAATTAAATTTAGCAGGTTTGTTGTTACTTGGCAATTTGTAGAAGTCGTTAAAATAGTTCCTGTATATTTTTGGACGAGCTCAAAAATAAATTCCTTAAGAAATTCCGTGAAGAAACGTAATTCGTGAAGGTGACGAATTCTCTAATAAAGACTTGTATGTTTTGAAGTAAACATTGCAATTCCTTGCAAAATGAACGATCCTTTGTGTCTTAAGAACAATATCTTCTTTTCCTATTGATTTGTGCAAATGTTTGAAAAGAGCTTACTTGTGATTCATTTTGCAAACAATCTGAGAGTGAGAAACTTCAAAGTACGTTCTGAATCTTTTATGGGTGGGATTTGAAGCAAAAAAAATCCTTGCAATAGTCTCAGTAAAAACCCAGGAGACATATCAAGAAAAATGCTTCGAACTCCTAGAAGAATTTGTGAAGATTGCATGGGAAACCATTCGGAGAAATCCTGGTTGGATGAATTTTGAGACAAATTGCCGTAATGCTTGGAAAGATTCTTGACAGAAACTTCATAATATTTTTTTGATATTGTGAATGCAAATTCTGTTATGGTTTCTTGATGTAACATTTGGATGATATCTAGTGAGATCTTAAGATTGAGCAATAACTTTAGGTTGAGAAATAATCAATTCAACCCGAAATTAAGGTACCCTTTTGATTCATATTCCGAATATTTAAGGCATACAGTGACTTCAAATGCATCTGATAGGCATGAATGAATTGATATTTGTGAAAATTGCCAATAAAAATGTTTATTGAAACTTGTTTAGTATTTTTTTTTTACGTAAAAGTGTGGAACAGCATTTTGATTCAAATGCCGAACACTGTGTTGATTCTGTCTCATATTCTTAACTGCACGAATAAATCGTGTTCAAATTAATAATTTCTTAAGTCTTCTTCAGTGTCAGTTACTTGTATCCACGCATATCTGTCAAAGATAAGCAATTAGGGCGGAATTAAAAGATACAAGGTACTCCAATCTAAGTTTTTGTTTCTCTATTGAGATTCTGCTCAGAGGATTCGAATACATTAAAAAGAGCGGTACTTCTTGTACATAGACTTCTCAAACCTAGACTGCAAGCGTAAAAAAAACCTGAAAATTTGTGTCATAATCTAAAATACAACTTCTACCAGGTTGAAAAATTTCGATTGAAATACCCCAGACGGAGAGCCAATCACGGAAGTAAACGTGGTGAAATTGCTCTGCCGAAAAACATTCGAATAGTCACGTATTGCGGAGGGTGCTGCGCTCAATGTTTGTCCGGTTCTCCTGCTAGCCTCTATGTAGATATACAGTACTGGCCAGAATTGAGTACGAATCGAACTTTTTTCCATGCAAAATAGTCACATTTGAAGGTTTGGTTCTTGGTTTTAGTGTTCCGATTGACTTTAAATTTTCACCGTAGTTCGGAAGCAACTTGAAATTTTCTCAAATGGAACTTTTCATATACAAACTTACAATCTATGAAAAAACTCCAATTTTAAACGAAATTTGCAAAATTTCTTATTACCAATAATTTTGAAATGGATGTATTAAGAGCAATATACCTTAATCGTTATATACCTTAAGTATTTCAATTACAGTTTGCAGCAAAATTGATTGTTCTCAAAACATTTCGAAAAAAAAGTATTGCTCTTTTTCGCAAACTGTAAGATCAATCACCCAAAATTTTGTACTTGAAAATATTGTGAGTTTTGAGCTTTTGGCTTTGATACATGATCATCATTTTGAAGGAAAAAAGAAAAATGCATACTATATTCTGTCCAGTACTGTAGGCAATCCAATTCCGATCCATGTTTGCTTGATGTGTGTAATTTGATTGGGACGTTTTACAACTTCCGTTCTAGGGTTGCCGTTCGCCATACGAAATCGGCACGGAAAATTCAAACTCAATTATCACCGTTTTTTTTCTCTTGCTCAAACCACGAAAAGCATTGCATGCAAATGTATCGGCTTTATAATGGTCGTCATCATTTATGCAGACCTGGCTTAGATGCCAATAAACGGGACGTAATCATTTTATCGCCAACGTCTTTTTTCGTCCACTTCCTTGGTTGGGGGGCTGGAGAGCGCTTATCTCGTTATCATCAAAGTGGGCTGATGTGTTCCCAGTACGCTTACAGGGTAGCATTTTCCAAGTGGAGGATAAGCAGGATATCCTTTCTAAGTGATTGTTTTGTTCCTTATCGCTTTAGGTCGGCGTCGTTCTTCAGCCCGTTCGTCCATTTGTGTGAGTTACTGTGCAAATAAGGAATCTTGGTTCTTGTTAATGTTTCTGTTGTGCGGACAAGTATCAATTTGATTTTTTCAGGACTCTGTAGTATAAGTTGACTTTGTTAAAAGCGTGTAGAATCTTCGTATGTACAACAGGAAAATTGTTGAAGGCTAATTTAATTTATTACACTGCGGAACACATCTAAAGCACCAAAATACCGCTATTTACTTAATTGCTGAATGCATTGTCGTTCTCAAAAATATCATGGCACGTTCAGTTTTTGAGATATTGATAGTTGAAAAGGCAAATTTGACTCTTTCAGCCAACTTGCATGCAAGTTTACCAACTTGTATGGCAATATAATTGCCTAATTTGCCACAGAATTCAAGCTTCATTTGTATAACAATACTTATCAACAACGTTCATAATTCTTTCGATGCTCAAAAGTTTTTGTTTGATAGTTTAGAAAAAGTCTTGTAATTTTTCATGTAAGAGAAACGAAGAATTTTGGCATGGTGACTGCAAAACATATTGAAACAATCGATTCAATCTAAATTTAATCATGCAATTTCCATCAAATTATATCTGAAATTAAAATTTAAGTCCTAATTCTGCGTGCTTGGTGGATTAGGCCACTGAAAACTTTGATAAATCATACTTAAATTTGATGTAAACGTCAATAAAAAACAGTATTTAATACAACGTACGTTCTGAGTACGGCATCATATACATCATCCCCAAATCTACTAGAGACAAATAATTTGATCCTTGAGACACGCAAAAATGTAATTTTTGTTACGCTGTGTTATTGGATGGATAAAAGTAGGTATGTGAAGACTGTTCATTACATAAAATGCATACATTGTGCATGCTATATTTTTATTATCTATGAATGGAATCGATACCTTTTTTTTATATATCTCTACGATGTTGTGGAAATATAAAATCCAACAAAATGCTTTTGGTTGCACAATTAAATTGTTTTTTTCTTCACAGCAAAACCCCACATTTAAATGAAACCGTAGCGTAAACGCATAGCTATTCGACAAGACCAAGCTGAGAGTCGTAGGATCGAATCCCACCGGTCGAGTAATTTTTCGTAAGGGAAATTTTCTCGACTTCCCTGGGCATATAGTATCTTCGTACCTGTCACATGATACGAATGCAAAAATGGTTAATTGCCAAAGAAAGGTCTCAGTTAACACTAAAGCTGAGAAACCGGCTCTGTCTCAGTTGGGACGAACCGACAAAAGAAGAAGAAAGTTTTATGACTGTCAATAAAATTCCACAAATCTCTGACACTAGCTCCCTTTACTGATTCATCCATTCCAGAAAAAAAAAACAAAAGAATATTTGCATCTCCTAATTCAAACGAAATCGACTGAAATTTGGATCGAAGACTTTTTTAGAATGCTAAATGCTAATCATTGTATGAGTGTGAACCTGGAATTGAATTCGAAGAAAATAAGAGTATCTCTTAATTATTCCTATCTGCAACAAATATGATTCACAGCTTATCAGGAGAACCTGTTTATTATCTATTGCTACTGATCCAAATAGATTGAGTAGCTTACACTTACAGTATTGGACAACACATTTTGCAACTTTTTCGATTTTCCACACTAAATGACCAACTTTGGTAAGCTAGATCTCAGTTATTTATGGACCGATTCGAATGAAAATTTTCGCAGAACATCAGACATAACAATTTTAGCATATATTTTTGAGTGGTTTTTCTAATCACGAGTTCAAAAGCAGTAACGGTATGACTAAAGTGAATTTTTTGACGATATTTCTTAATTGACCAAAACTAGACACATTGAAGGAATAGCTTCAGGGTATCTTCAGCAAGTTTATTTACTTATTTATTTATCTCGATATAAAAAAAAAAAACATCGCACAGACAAAAATAACTTATAAACTAATCCTTAACTTGAACACATTTTTGGACATTACAAAATCAAAAATATCAGCTACTTCGTTGAAACGGATACAGCAAACCTCTAGAGGATTGGTATTCCATATGCAGTACGATGGAAAGGTCGGCGAAAGAAATCAGGTTCACGAGTTGATCTTAGAGGGGCGTTGAAACGAAGTTTACATAGCAAATCGGCACAATCAATGCGATCAGTCAAGATATCGAACACGAGAGCATGCGCTGAGAAAGATTCTTCTGCTTGATAAGGTGGGGCAAATTTATCATAAGCATCGATTTTCGTAAGGTGGTAAGTTGGCCCTATCTCTCCAAGACCTCTTAAAGCGTACCGCACAAAAATGCCTTTGAATCCGTTCTAATCGCTGGATGTGTACTTCATGGTATGGGGCCCACACTTGTACGCCATATTCCAAAACACTACGTACAAGCGAGCAATATAGCGTCTTTAGGCAGTACACATCTCTGAACTCTTTCGAGTTGCGTTTCAGAAACCCCAACATAGCGTACGCAGGGTGTCTATTTCCTGGAAAAACCTGGAAAACCTGGAATTCTCAGGGAATTTTATCCAACCTGGAAAAAAACCTGGAATTCTCAGGGAATTTCGGCTACACTCAGGGAATTTTTTTTAAACAGTATTAAATGGTAGAATATGTCATTTTTGTGACAAAACATTTCCTCAATCAAAAAATTTTTCGGCTGCGCCGCTATCAAAACACTAGTTGACATAGTCAGTCCTTATAACGATTTTTAATTAATCAGCATAAAACATGTTTAGACAAGTAATCAGTACTAAGACTGCAAATTGGTAGAGGCAGTTGATAAGTTTAAAAAAAAAACACTACAAATTTACATTTCTCAGGTCAGCAATTTATTTTAGAGTCTTGATCACCATTTTAATGCAAAACTGCAGTTTTGGTTATGGTCTCTAAAGCCTATATTTTAATAAAAAAATCTAGGTCCGTTGTTGATGTCCATACATCTGAATCCAATTTTAAGGGAAAGGATATTTCTTTATTAAAATCGAAAAGACTATTTTTTCATATATGAATTAAGGCTAAGTAGCCCGTCATTCGTTTTGACAACAATGATGACTTTTCAGCTTGCATTTCAAAGTGATAAAACTTAGTCTTGATAGTTTATATCGACTTGAAAAAGTATCACAAAAAAAAAGGAGAAGATCCAGCCTTGGCTTTTGGAAAGGCGCAAAGCAGTCCGGATCGAAAGAATCGGATTCTCCAATGAACAGCAGGAAACGATGTCACATTTTTCCAGGGGTTCAAATCCGTTTCAAAAGGGTCGAACATTTCTTAAAGACGATATACATTCCGTTATTGAGAGACGTAAGACGACACGAGAAGGTTGGCAAATTGATTTACTGGCGAAGCGCTGGATCGGTTCGGAACTCTAAATCCGGTAAGGTAGAGTAATTTTCATTTTTTTACTCCGTCGTGCTTCCAATGGGGAAGCCCATGGGAATTCAATGTCTTTTTAGTCTCGATGGAAAACGGGAAGACCAGCAGAGATGCTTTTGAACTGGCGCTGAGTTTATTTTTCATGCGCTTCCATCTTCAAATAGATTGTGTGTTACGGAGCTGGCTCGATTACAGAATCATATGAAAGCGGGGATCGGTAGCGACTTTAGTGTCTTGTAAATAGGGAGCTTGGGAAACCTTTTGTACCCACTTTGCTGATTACCACGTAGCGCCACGCCCTTGCCGGCGTATTGTCGTCTTGTCGGTCCTGGGCGATCTTCTCTAGTTGCGAACGTTTTAGGGTCGCCAGGTCTTCTTCCACTGGGGTACAGTCAACGTATTCGCGGTTTCTTCCATCGAAATCTACCTCTACCTGGCTCCCTGCTGAATATAATTTTTCGCAATTCGTTTCTTCCGGCATTCGCACTAAGTGACCGTTCTTCCTTAGCCGAGTCCGCGGCATACAAAGCAAAGCCATGCTGAAGTGCTTGGTTCGAGTTCCCGGCCGGTCCAGAATCTTTTTGGTAATGGAAATTTCTTGCTTCCCTGGCATAAAGTTCATCGTATCTTGCAGCACGAGATTTATTTATTTTATTTAGTTGGTTTTCGTCAATTAAATTTGATAAAACTCGTTAGGTGGTCGTCCATTAATGTAGGTAAGGTTACGGGGAAGGGGGGGTTAAGATTTCTTACGGCGCCATACAAATTATTTTTAATTTCATACAGACAAATCTTACTATGGGGGAGGGGGGGTCTAAAAACCGCCAAAATTGTCTTACCGTATTTAATGGATCGCCCCTTAACAAGTGTTACGCAATTTACTCGGTCCATGGCTGCGTCTCTCCAACTTCGATTTTGGCCCACGTTTCTCCAATCTTGTTGCACTGATCAAGCCACCTCCTCGCTGTGCTCCTCGCCTTCTTGTTGGCAACGGATTACACCAATCTTTGCAGGATTGTTGTCCGGTATCCTTGCCACACATGCCCTGCCCAGCGCACCCTTCCGCTTTCACACACTTCTAGATACTGGGTTGCCGTAGAGCCCTAGCGAGCTCATGGTTCATTCTCCGCCGCCACCACACCGTTTTCCTGTACTCCGCAAAGATCGTCCTAAGCACCATCGTTCAACACTCCCAAGTGCTTGATGGTCATCTTCCAGCATGGTCCTGCTTCATGTCATAAAGAGGACCACCGAGATTCTTAATAAGCGTTTTGCATACATGGTACATTTGGTGGCAAGGCAGGCCCTGGATTGGGGGGAGGGGGGTGCCAAGGGGGCAAATGCCCCGCCCCCCCGATAGAGGGGCCCCCAAGGATGGAAAATTTAGTGCAATAATATTTGAAAAACTTTGCACATATGTTTTCTTAAGACATATTTTTCTTTTAAAGTATCTGAACTGCATAGTATGTTTAGTCAATTATTTCCTTGAATGATGTACAAAAAAATATTAATGGTAAAGCCAATATATTCAAAATTCTTATCGGGTTACGCTTGGATTATTGGAAATTGGAAAATGCGTTTAACGTTTTTGGCAGGATCTAAACTTATATGGCTTAAACCTGTAGAGTAACTTCTCAATCCAAAGAATTTATTGCTTTCCTATTCTGAACTCTATAACTTGAACATCTTTGCAATGCTATCGCGGAACTTGAAATGAAACAGAAATTCTTTTTTGATGCGGCAATCATATTTATATAAACTTCTCCATGTTAATATAGTTCTATAGTTGATGAATTTTTTAATCAGTCAAAATCTTAGAGTTAAATTAGATAAATCCATAGAAAAAATTACCTTAACTTTTTTTTTTAAATGCGACAACAGAGAAAAACATTAAACATGTACTCAATAGAGTCACGATCATGAAAAAAAAATATTTTTATAATCATGTAATACATGTATAGACTGTCCAAATTCAAATACGGCCCAGCTAAAAGGATTAAAACTAGGTCAGAGAAAAAAATGGATGATTGAAACTAAAAATTGATGTAATAATGCCGGAGGACAGAAGTAACTTTTTATTGAAAAAGTTAAGTTATTGATTTCAAAAGAAGTACTTTTTATTTGATTTCAGAAGGATTACTCTCGTAAATAAAGATTTCAATGAAAATGACATCATTCCAATAAACAATAAAAAAAGTTCCAAATATCAACTAGTGGCTTTGTTCTTTTGGCTAAATGGAGAACATAACTAGAGTGAAAAAGTACAATGTTCTTTATGAGGGGGTTGAAGGCTATATATGAGGAACTCGGCTTGATGCTTTTCAATCAATTTTTCCACCATACAAATTTTTTTTCTCTCTGTTCGGATGCGCCACTGCGACCAGTAGTTTAATCTATTGTGCCATTACCGTATCCTTAGTGGTACAGTGCAGTCGCATCTACTCCATTTCCATTAGGTAATGAAGTATCGATTTCTGTACAGTTCTTGTTTTGATTCTCAGATATTCGATAAAATCACTATGATGGGAAGGTCCCGCTATTACACCTTCATAAAATTTACATTCTCAGCGAAGCGCGCGGCCCCATTAGCAAACATAATCGATTAAATTTCTGAGGAACCAAAGCTGGTACTTCTGATATTTGACCATGCCAACGGAACTCTAGTCAATCCTTGTTTCGCTTTTATGGTTTAGTCCCAGAAAAATACTAGAAAAAAGGGGCTTTATGCTAGCAAGCAAAACTGATCAGCTAGAAAATTTGTTCAGTAATAGAATTCACGTGAGTCCTATGAATTACCAGTACACAGTCCCCTTGTTAGTTAGTACTCATGGCTTCAAGTGTAGTCTCGGGACTGACCAACTCCGAGTCTTTAACCATCTGATACGGTAAAATAGATTTAAATTTTAAGAAACTGTGTACAGTAACAAGAACTATTGTACCGCGAATCCTTGAATTACGCAGAAACATATTAACCCTGCCGACAACAAAGATGGACTAGGAGTCAAATGGTAATCTTACCCCGTAACGCACCCACAAAAAGGTGAATCTTACCCGCGTTACGCGGTTAAACCATACAAAATTATAAGAACCCAATACACAACCAATCTTTGACGAATTGAAAAAAAAGAAAAAAAGAAAAAAAGTCTGTGATCAAATTTGGATTCTAAAAAACTGATTAAAACAAACACTTACCGCCTTTGCAATCTTAGGACCAAAACATCTAATTCAAAAACCAAATTCAACGCGTTAATTGTGGAACCAAGCCTGATTTTTTTTATTAAGGGGACCCTTTTATGAGATCTAACCCGGGCCCCCCGAAGCCACAATCGGCACTGTGCGAGGTGAATCATTCTTCGACGCAGCTTCTTCTGGAGGCCCATAGTAGGAGCGACTTCCACTGATGCATGCGTCTCCGTATTTCACGACTAAACGTTGTATCAGCCGTTAACAAGGATCGAGGTAGACGAACTAATCAACCACCTCAAAGTATCCCCGTCTATTCGTAACACTGCTTCCCAGGCGGGCTCTGTCGCGCTCCGTTCCGCCTAATAGCATGTACTTTGTTTTTGACGCATTCACACACCAGGCCGACTTTTGTCGCTTCACGTTTCAGGCGGTGTACAGGTCTGCCACGTTCCAAATGTTCTGCCACACAATATTCCATATCCATCGCGAAGCAAACAAATGACTGATCTTGTTGAAAATGTACTCGGTTATTGAACCCGCTCTCGCCATGACTACCTTCTAGCCGCGGATGTGAACAGCAGGCACGAAAGTCCTCACCCTGTCTAGTCCCGGCGCGGGATTCGAACGAACTGGAATTTACACCGAAATCTCACGCTATCCTGCACACCGTCCACTCGTTCTCTTATTAGTCTTGTGAGCTTCCCGGGAAAGCTGTAACTCGGCCATGATTTTCCAATAGCTATTTTCGCGGTCGATGCTAATCATAGTCCTTTGAAATCGATGAACAAGTGATGCGTTGGGACTTGGTAATTCACGGCATTTCTGGAGGATTGGCCGTACAGTGGTAAGAATAAGGTCCGTTGTCGAGCGGCCGTTGATGAAACCAGCTTGATACTTCCCACAAACTCATTTGTTTATATTGGTGATAGACGACGAAGATAATCTGGGATAAGCACTTTGTAAGCGATTCAGGATAGTGATCGCACTGATAGTTTTCACATTCAGTTTTGTCGCCCTTTTGTAGAATGGGGCATATGACCCCTGCTGTCCCACTCCTCCGGCAGCTGTTCCGTTTCCCAGAATTCTAACAATCAGCCGGTGCAGACAGGCCTGCAACCTCTCCGGGCCCATTTTGATGAAAGTTTCAAGCTCACATACCATCCTTACAGCGCCTTGTTTCGTGAGCTGGTTGATGCATCCTTAACTTCCCTAATGGTGGCGCAGGTTGATATCATTTCATCCGCCGTGCTGACGTAGCACTTGCCTCCGCTGTCGTGGACCCTCGGCGCCTGGTTCTCCGTGCCATTCAGTGTTCATGCTAGTGCTGCTTCACCTTACAATCATCTTCACGTCCGTCCGTCAGATGCTTCCCGGTTCCCCTTTATTTCCCTACCAAACCCTTTTTCGGGGCTTTGCGCGGCACCGGAAGGGCGCTTTTCTTTGGGGGGGCGGGGGGAAAATGGCGTTTAAGGGGCTTCCTCAGTAGACTTTGCGCGTTCTTGTGAATGATGCAGCTGTTCCATTTCTTCCACATTCCGCTTCCTTCCAGCGGTGCTTTTTGTCCGGAATAGCGGGTTTGGGTGCTTTCGTCTTTCTTTTATATCGCATCCACTTTTGGTCGCGTTCCCTTGCTGGCAAACATGCCAGCCCGCGCTGCCATCCTTCTCCTCCAAAACCATGCCTGTATTATTTCGCCAAACCATCATCACATGTACTCCTTTCCACTACCGACGATGCTCTCGGCTGCGTTGTTGATGGCTGCTTTTATGGTGCTCCAGCAGTCCTCAAGAGGGGCTTTCGTCAAGCTCGCCCTCTTCCGCAACGCTACCTCGAGGATGTATGCGCGTATGCGGCAGCGGACGTTCGGTTGGGCCAGTCGGCACAGATTTAACGAGGCGGGCGTCGATACCGATACATTGTTAATGGCGGATTGTTTTGCGCAGTTTCAACCATCACCAGGTAGTGCGTGGGAGTCAAATGTTAGCGCCACGATAGGTCTGACGTCGGTAATATCGAGAAGTGCCGTTCCATCGATCAAAACGTGGTCGATTTGTGATTCCGTCTGCAGTGGTGATTCCAGGTGGTATCGATACGGGAGGCTGTGCCTGGAAGTTAGGTGCTGCGAATGGCCCAATGTTCTTGGAGGCGGCAAAAATCTATCAGTCGTTAGGGCTGTTCCGTTCGTCAGCCGGTGTCGCTGAACTTTCCAATCTCGCCGGTCCTGAACTCCTCCTTCTGGCCAACCTGAGCGTTTAAGTCTCCTAATGAAGATCTTGAACGTCGTGGCTTGGGCCAGCGGTCGCTACTCGCGTTCGAGCTGCGCGTAAAATGCGTCCTTGTATCATCAGTGCTTCCGGAGTGAGGGCTATGCCACGTTTATGATGCTGAAGTTGAAGAACCGGCCTTTGAGCCTCGAACTTGCACATTCTTTCGTTGATCGGCCACCACCCGATCACAGGCCTCTGCCATACACCATCACTAAAAAGCTGTTCCCAGTCACGTGTGTTGCCGCAGCTCTGGGTAGATGGTATGATTACCTCTAATGTTTCGCACCATCGAACCGTCCAGCACACCTCCTCAGTCGCTAACGATGTTCGAACACGATCTCAGTACATCGCGAGAGTATACGTGGCTCTCGATGAAAGTGAGAGTCTTGCAGTTCCACGTACCGAGTTTCTAATCACTAGTCCATTTTCGTCACTGTGGTCTTTGCCGATTGTTCCGACGTCCGGTGATCTCTCTATCGTTGACGTCCTGTGCTGGTGACTAGTTTTTTACGCTGGCTAATGCGCCAGTCGGTCCTGACACAAACCCCTCTTGATTTCCGGAAGGACCATTCCCCCTAAAATGTTCGGAGGGCATAGTGCGCAGTTCTAGCTTAGATCTTCTCTGCACTCGGACGTTGATTAGCCGCCCCTACATGGGAACAGGACGCTGTTGTGAGCCGCGCTCCTAACATGGATAAGACGCTCAAGGTTGCCAGAGCAACACCCCCCTTCCCTGTCAGATAGCGACAAGCTCCCACCGGGGGTATGCGTTACGATCTTCCCCAACGTTACTCGTACCCCGCCAGTACCACGAGGAGGTAGGGATAGGAGTTGCTGGGCAAGAAGGCCAGAGGACAACACAATGGGTCTATTTTATTGCCTGTAGGTACGCGAGGTACCAATGGTGCACGCCATGCCAGCCATCTTACGGTCCAAGACGAGATACGAATATGCGAAAATGGACTTTGGGCAAAGAAAACTAATAATAACTGGGCAAGTGCTCATAAAGAAAGCTAAGCCGTGAAAGCAGGCATCTGTCACAAGTACGGACTATATGCCAAGAAGAAGATAAGAAGAAGAATAAGAGAAGAAGAGATATCCAGAATGAAATGTTGAACTGGATTCAGTAAAAACCTAAAGCTAGCAAGGTCTCTTCCATTGAAATATAGATTTTTTTTGGAGGCTACCAGCCCTGCTATAAACAGAGAACAACTATGAGAATGGATAAAGTGGCCTCTGGCGACGAACAGCGTTATGAATTATTGGCATCTCTCACTCGCTGGGCCTTTCTTCTTGCGAGATGACTAATAAAAAGAAGCCCGAGACAAAAATTGAGACGATAAGGATTTTTCTGGGTAGTTCACCGCTTTCATCGCTGCCCGTTGTTGAGTGGAGTATGTTGAAACCGTATCAATCTAAATCGGCATTACAAACTGGGTGCAAATCTTGAAACATTTTTTGCGGACAACACAAAGCCCCCAAAAGCTACTACAAATCGCTACCGGCAAAAAACCGCCGAAACGTTGACGCTCCAAACCGAACTGGAAGGGATATATTATTCATAGGAAATGGATAAACCTTCAATAATTCAATCTAAAACAGCAATAAATGAACTCGATTTTACAAGTCACATGATTGAGTATAAACTACCAATAAAAATAAACATAAGAGCATTTGAGGAAGTAAAAGGTAGAAAATATAGCATTTAAGACTTATAACATTATTAAGGAAAGAGCTGAAAATAAGTATTACAATATTATAAATTTCAAAAAAAAAAAAAAATTTGCACCAACATTTTTGTACTAGCATACATTTCGTTTTTATTGGAAACTTATTTAATAATAGTGCTTACTTTTAGTACATTTTTGATTAAGCGTTCATCAACTTTTAGAAAGTTTAGACGGTTTTTGACCTAATTTAGTGCTAATTATTAGAATTTTCATAGTTAAATTGATTTTTTTTTGCTAATTCTAATTGATTTTTGATTACTTTTATCGATTTACCAGTAAAAAAATTATGTTGCTTCTATTATTATTTTTTGTCTACTTTTTCGAATAAAACATGGAATGTTTTCCTTTCTTTAAATTTTTAACATTGTGCTGCAACTGAAGCACCAACGCCGGGCCAAAACATCCGCGTGGTTTTCGGTTCATGGCGGGTTGTGCGCAATCGTTTGTTTTAAATTAACGAACATGATTCATTTGCGGGTTGTCGGTCGCTCACTTGGTACTTTGCCGGACACTACAAAGCGAAAGCCGCACGGCCATCAGATCGGCGCCACCACCACCAGACAACAAATCGGTTGCTTTGTTTTCCCGTGGCCCTAAGAGAAATCCAATCGCGTAAGCCAAGAAAATCAATCGCAAATAACTAAAAACGAATTTATTCTCGTGGCAAACTCAAGCAATTGTGCGATATAGTTTTAGAGCCCTATTTCAATTCAATAATTGACCGTTGGCGGTTTGCTGGATTAATTCAACTGTGGTATGGTTATAAGGTCACCTAATCTGCCTATTTTTACGATTCTGCTTGCATGCACACCAAGGTGTATAAAGAGTATCAATTCGATGAATTGAAGTTAATCCTAAGTTCAATTACCAAAGACGAAATAAATACCTTGCAGTAGCCCAATATTTTATGGCGCATGGGTAATAGATCAAAACTAGAATACTGTGAAAGTTGTATTGCGATCTGTCAAACTTAGTTACCAAGAGTAGTACCAAGGGATTACTAAAAGTGGTAACCATTTTACCAAAAAAAATAATGAAGCTCATGTGTTTAAAAAAAATGGTGTGACACTTGGGTTAATAGTGTAAATTTAATAATCAAATCGAGTCTAGTACAGACACTGAAGACTGCCTTACAGTTGAGGTCAAAATACGCGTATCTGTCAAAGGATACAAACTTAGTGGAATTAAATGGCATAGTACTAAATTCGGTTTTTTCATCTACTTACTATGTCTTTATTTCATCTTTAGTATTACATGTTGAAAAGGGAAGATAGTGAGCAAACTCAAACTTTCCTTCAACGATTTCCATACCTCTCTTCAAGCATAAAGAATCGCGTTGGATCACCGCCACTATTCATGATAGTAATTTGAATAATCCATAAATTCCTCTGCCTGCTGCCGTGATGGCGAGAGACGTCGTCGCCACAAGGCCGGAACTGCAACCCGACGGCGGTGTATGGGACGGGCAGCATCCGGTTGGTTGTTGTTTGCGAAAACTGTTGTTATTCGTTGGTGGTGTTCTATTGAGCGGCCGCCACCAATAGTTAGGTTTGTTAGCCAACGTCCAAACCGACAGGACCATAGGAACACACGTGTAAGCAACTGAGGAAAAAATTGAAGTCCGAAAGCATGATGGATCACAGAGGCTTGGAACGAACCGCAGGAACAGTGGTGAAATCATGCGGTCCAGATTGGTCCATACAGTTATGCGAAGTTGGATAATTCACCTATCACAGTGATCACTGTAATAAGCACGATAATTACTACCCAAAAAGCATAACTGTCCAATATTGATTTTCGTACCAACCTTTTTTTCATCACAACATTAAATTCAATATATACTTTACTATGCATATAAAATTTAACAAACTTTATTCTAAAATGTTGTGGAAAAAATATGAATTCAATGTAGTCTCGAATTGAAAAACAAAGACATAATAGTTTCAAAGTCCAGCCGGGCATTCTTTCTTTATTAGTATCATTCCAAACATTACATTCATTATTTCTTATACTAAGTGTTCTGTGTTATTAGACAACACTAATCATTTAATTTGGTAACACATATCTAAGATTTTATTAAATTTTGTTAACAACAAATTACATTTAATTGCCGTAGCAAGTTCAGATTTTCTACAGGTGAGTTGATTTCACTCGCTTATAAGAAAAAAAAAACGTTTTGAATATACTTAAGCTACTTAACCTAAACATATAATGCATTAATCGTGGCAATAGAAGATTGTAAACGATTTTTGCCTGAAATTATTAATTATTTATTTGACATTTGTTCCAATGTTTCAACATGGGATATTCTATGTAACTCATTGGTACTATACCAGGGAGGAAGCCTCAGAATCATTTTCAAAATTTTATTTTGAATTCTCTGCAGAGCTTTCTTCCTGTATTACAACAGCTAGTCCATATTGTACAGCATACAACATGGCTGGCCTGAAAATTGTTTGAATATCAAAAGCTTATTCTAAGACAAAGTTTTGATTTTCTATTAATAAGGGGATAGAGACATTTTATATATTTATTAATTTGGCTTGAATGCCCTCAATGTGATTTTGAAGTTAGATTCTTATCTAGCATGAGCCCTAGATACTTAACTTCATCTGACCAATTTATTGGAACCCCTCTCATCGTGACAACATGTCTACTTGAGTTTCAAATAAAGAGCTTTGTTTATGTTGGAATATTATTAGTTGAGTTTTGGAAACATTAGGAGAAATCTTCCATTTTGCAAGTATGAAGAAAACATATCCAAACCTTTTTGCAATCGACTACAGATGACACGCAGACTTCGTCCTTTGCGAAGTGGCCTGTGTCATCCGCAAACAAAGATTTTTGACATCCCTGAGGTAACTCAAATAAGTCAGATGTGAAAATATTGTATAATATTGGTCCCAAAATGCTGCCTTGAGGAACACCAGCTCTACAGGAAGTCTTTCAGATCTGGAGTTCTGATAATTAACCTGAAGTGAACGATTTGACAGACACTTTGAATTATTCTAACAATGTGTGTTGTAAAATTAAAGTTTTTCAATTTAACATTCAAACCTTCATGCCAAAACACTGTCGAATGCTTACTATGTCTAGAAGAGCAGACCAGTAGAAATAGCCTTCAGATTTGTTGGAACGAATCAAATTTGTAACACGTAAAGTTGATGAGTGCTCGAATGTCCATGGCGGAATCCGAACTGTTCATTGGCAAAAATTGAATTTTCGTTGATGTGGACCATCATTCTGTTCAAAATAACCTTTTTCAAAAAAGTTACTGATGGAGGAAAGCAAACTGATTGGACGATAGCTAGAAAGCTTCTGCCGGATTTTGTCTGGTTTTAAAATTGGAACAACCTTAGCATTTTTCCATTTGTCAGGAAAATATGCTAATTGAAAACCTTTGTTAAATATACCATCTAAAAATGATAAGCTACTTTCTGGAAGCTTCTTGATGAGGATGTAGCATCATCGCCAGGAGCTTTCATATTTTTGAATTTTTTAATAATAGTTCTCACTTCTTCCAAATAAGTCTCCCAGGCATTTTCGAAAACGTTCTCTTGATTGAGAATATTTTCGAACTCCTGAGTAACTTGATTTTCAATTGGACTAGTAAGTCCTAATTAAAATGTGCGCGCTTTCAAACTGCAGAGCAAGTTTTTGAGCTTTTTCGCAATTAGTTAGTAATAATTTGTTTCCTCTTTCAATGCCGGTATTGGCTTCTGAGGTTTTTTTTTTCAAAATTTTAGATAATTTCCAAAGGGCTTAGAGCCAGGGTCCAATTGAGAAATCTTATTTTCAAAATTTTTGTTCTTAATTGTGCAAAACGTTTCTTGATTTCTTTCTGCAAATCCTGCCATATAATTTTCATAGCAGGATCGCGAGTACTTTGAAATTGCCTTCTCCTCACGTTTTTAAGACGATCAAGAGTTTAAGATCATCGTTATAATCACGGATTCAAATTTTATACTTCACATTTCGGAATTGCAATGCTCCTGGCTTCAACAATGGAATTTGTTAAAGTTTCAAGAGCATTGTCAATATCAAGTTTAGTTTCTAAGAAATGTTAACATCAAGATTAGAGTCAACATACGTTTCATATGTATTCCAGTCGGCTCGTAAATAATTAAAAGTGGAGCTGATCGGATTGAGAATCGCTTCATGGGATATTTGAAATGTAACAGGGACATGATCAGAATCAAAATCAGCATGAGTAACTAATTGGCTACAAAGATGGCAAGAGTCGGTTAAGACCAAGTCAATCGTAGATGGATTTCTAGAGGATGAAAAACATGTAGGGCTATCAGGGTATTGAATTGAGAAGTATCCTGAAGAGCACTCATCAAATAAAATCTGCCGTTGGAATTACTTTGAGAATTATATCATGACCGATGTTTGGCATTAAAGTCACCAATGACAAAAAATTTTGACTAATTGCGAGTCAATTTTCGCAAGTCAGTTTGGAGCAAATCAACTTGCTGTCCAGAGGATTGAAAAAGCAAATAGGCAGCTATGAAAGTATATTTACCAAGTTGTGTTTCAACAGAAACACCTAAAGTTTCAAACTTTAGTTTTAAATAACGAAAACAGTTGTTGTTTATACGCCTATGAATGATGATTGCAACTCCCCCACATATGATCGTCACGATAAACAAAAAAGTTAGGATCTCTTTTGAGTTTAGATCCAGGTTTTAAATACGTTTCGGTAAAGCTTGCAACTCACCAGACAAACGATAGGTGTAATTAACAACTGCCCTACGGTTTTATGAAGAAGCGATCAACTACGACCAACATGTTGAGTTATGTTTCAACTCTTGTGGAAAAAATGGAAAAAAGACAGCAAGTCGACGCTGTGTATGTTGACTTTGTTAAAGCTGTCGATAAAGTACCACACGTTGTTGTAGTTGAAAAACTCAAAAGAATGGGATTTCCAGACTGGTTAACGAAATGGATTTTTTCTTATCTCACTGGACGCAGTTCTTGTGTTAAATTTGGTGAGACACTCTCAGCTCCGTTCCAGATTGGATCCGGCATACCTCAAGACAGCATCCTAGGACCCTTGCTGTTTGTGCTATTCGTCAACGATCTTTGCACGATGCTTAAATCTCCAAAATCTTTGTATGCTGATGATCTGAAGTTTTACCGGGTAATCTACGTTAGTAGATTGCTGTGCGCTACAAACCGACATTGACATGCTTCTGAAATGGTGCGATTCTAATGGAATGGAAGTCAACTTCAATAAGTGCTGTGTGATTTCATTTTCTCGATCACGCACACGGTAACTTTCGATTACAGGTTAGCAACAACAAGCTTGAACCGTACACACACGGTCAAGGACTTGGGGATTCTGATCGACAGCAAGTTAAGGTTCACAGAACATATCTGCAGTAACGGCTAAGGCGTACCAGGGTGTCTACTCATTTACAGAAATGAAATTCCCTGAGATTTTCAGGTTTAAAAAATAAATCCAGGTTAAAGAAATTTTCCAAAATATGTGAATAGTTAATTTTAAGATGATTAAAAACTTTTTTTTTTCAAAAAAATGTGGTTTCTATTTAATTGCACGAAAATCAAGTGTTTCTCAAATGATATGAAAGTGGTTTTAAGGCGAAGTAGGCCGTCATTGAAATTTGTACGCAACGTTGATGATTGTTGCTTATTCATCTCACGATTTCGAGTCAACGAAAATCAGTTGGTTTTGCACTGACACAGCTGAAAAAGTATCAGAATACTTTATGCATGTTAGCGCGTACAA